>NW_027139245.1:300000-535594 GCF_035084215.1 Heptranchias perlo | reverse complement strand
TGAGAGGGACTGGAATAGTGTGACTTCTGATCAGGAGAGTCGGGAGAGTGAGAGAGGGACTGGAATAGTGTGACTTCTGATCAGGAGAGTCGGGAGAGTGAGAGAGGGACTGGAATAGTGTGACTTCTGATCAGGAGAGTCGGGAGAGTGATGGAGGGACTGAATAGTGTGACCTCTGATCAGGAGAGTCGGGAGAGTGAGAGAGGAACTGGAATAGTGTGACTTCTGATCAGGAGAGTTGGGAGTGAGAGGGACTGGAATAGTGTGACTTCTGATCAGGAGAGTCGGGAGTGTGAGAGAGGACTGGAATAGTGTGACTTCTGATCAGGAGAGTCGGGAGAGTGAGAGGGACTGGAATAGTGTGACTTCTGATCAGGAGAGTCGGGAGTGTGAGAGAGACTGGAATAGTGTGACTTCTGATCAGGAGAGTCGGGAGAGTGAGAGAGGGACTGGAATAGTGTGACTTCTGATCAGGAGAGTCGGGAGTGTGAGAGAGGGACTGGAATAGTGTGACTTCTGATCAGGAGAGTCGGGAGAGTGAGAGAGGGACTGGAATAGTGTGACTTCTGATCAGGAGAGTCGGGAGAGTGAGAGAGGGACTGGAATAGTGTGACTTCTGATCAGGAGAGTCGGGAGTGTGAGAGAGGGACTGGAATAGTGTGACTTCTGAGCAGGAGAGTCGGGAGAGTGAGAGAGGGACTGGAATAGTGTGACTTCTGATCAGGAGAGTCGGGAGAGTGAGAGAGGGACTGGAATAGTGTGACTTCTGAGCAGGAGAGTCGGGAGTGAGAGAGGGACTGGAATAGTGTGACTTCTGATCAGGAGAGTCGGGAGAGTGAGAGAGGGACTGGAATAGTGTGACTTCTGATCAGGAGAGTCGGGAGAGTGAGAGAGGACTGGAATAGTGTGACTTCTGATCAGGAGAGTCGGGAGAGTGAGAGAGGGACTGGAATAGTGTGACTTCTGATCAGGAGAGTCGGGAGAGTGAGAGAGGGACTGGAATAGTGTGACTTCTGATCAGGAGAGTCGGGAGAGTGAGAGAGGGACTGGAATAGTGTGACTTCTGATCAGGAGAGTCGGGAGTGTGAGAGGGACTGGAATAGTGTGACTTCTGATCAGGAGAGTCGGGAGAGTGAGAGAGGGACTGGAATAGTGTGACTTCTGATCAGGAGAGTCGGGAGAGTGAGAGAGGGACTGGAATAGTGTGACTTCTGATCAGGAGAGTCGGGAGAGTGAGAGAGGGACTGGAATAGTGTGACTTCTGATCAGGAGAGTCGGGAGAGTGAGAGAGGGACTGGAATAGTGTGACTTCTGATCAGGAGAGTCGGGAGAGTGAGAGAGGGACTGGAATAGTGTGACTTCTGATCAGGAGAGTCGGGAGAGTGAGGAGGGACTGGAATCGTGTGACTTCTGATCAGGAGAGTCGGGAGAGTGAGAGAGGGACTGGAATAGTGTGACTTCTGATCAGGAGAGTCGGGAGTGTGAGAGGGACTGGAATAGTGTGACTTCTGATCAGGAGAGTCGGGAGAGTGAGGGAGGGACTGGAATAGTGTGACTTCTGATCAGGAGAGTCGGGAGTGTGAGAGAGGGACTGGAATAGTGTGACTTCTGATCAGGAGAGTCGGGAGTGAGAGGGACTGGAATAGTGTGACTTCTGATCAGGAGAGTCGGGAGAGTGAGAGAGGAACTGGAATAGTGTGACTTCTGATCAGGAGAGTCGGGAGTGAGAGGGACTGGAATAGTGTGACTTCTGATCAGGAGAGTCGGGAGAGTGAGAGAGGGACTGGAATAGTGTGACTTCTGATCAGGAGAGTCGGGAGAGTGAGAGAGGGACTGGAATAGTGTGACTTCTGATCAGGAGAGTCGGAGAGTGAGAGAGGGACTGGAATAGTGTGACTTCTGATCAGGAGAGTCGGGAGAGTGAGAGAGGGACTGGAATAGTGTGACTTCTGATCAGGAGAGTCGGGAGTGTGAGAGAGGGACTGGAATAGTGTGACTTCTGATCAGGAGAGTCGGGAGAGTGAGAGAGGGACTGGAATAGTGTGACTTCTGATCAGGAGAGTCGGGAGAGTGAGAGAGGGACTGGAATAGTGTGACTTCTGATCAGGAGAGTCGGGAGTGAGAGGGACTGGAATAGTGTGACTTCTGATCAGGAGAGTCGGGAGAGTGAGAGAGGAACTGGAATAGTGTGACTTCTGATCAGGAGAGTCGGGAGTGAGAGGGACTGGAATAGTGTGACTTCTGATCAGGAGAGTCGGGAGAGTGAGAGAGGGACTGGAATAGTGTGACTTCTGATCAGGAGAGTCGGGAGTGTGAGAGAGGGACTGGAATAGTGTGACTTCTGATCAGGAGAGTCGGGAGAGTGAGAGAGGGACTGGAATAGTGTGACTTCTGATCAGGAGAGTCGGGAGAGTGAGAGAGGGACTGGAATAGTGTGACTTCTGATCAGGAGAGTCGGGAGAGTGAGAGAGGGACTGGAATAGTGTGACTTCTGATCAGGAGAGTCGGGAGAGTGAGAGAGGGACTGGAATAGTGTGACTTCTGATCAGGAGAGTCGGGAGAGTGAGAGAGGGACTGGAATAGTGTGACTTCTGATCAGGAGAGTCGGGAGAGTGAGAGAGGGACTGGAATAGTGTGACTTCTGATCAGGAGAGTCGGGAGAGTGAGAGAGGGACTGGAATAGTGTGACTTCTGATCAGGAGAGTCGGGAGTGAGAGGGACTGGAATAGTGTGACTTCTGATCAGGAGAGTCGGGAGAGTGAGAGAGGGACTGGAATAGTGTGACTTCTGATCAGGAGAGTCGGGAGAGTGAGAGAGGGACTGGAATAGTGTGACTTCTGATCAGGAGAGTCGGGAGAGTGAGAGAGGGACTGGAATAGTGTGACTTCTGATCAGGAGAGTCGGGAGAGTGAGAGAGGGACTGGAATAGTGTGACTTCTGATCAGGAGAGTCGGGAGAGTGAGAGAGGGACTGGAATAGTGTGACTTCTGATCAGGAGAGTCGGGAGAGTGTGAGAGGGACTGGAATAGTGTGACTTCTGATCAGGAGAGTCGGGAGAGTGAGAGAGGGACTGGAATAGTGTGACTTCTGATCAGGAGAGTCGGGAGAGTGAGAGAGGGACTGGAATAGTGTGACTTCTGATCAGGAGAGTCGGGAGTGTGAGAGGGACTGGAATAGTGTGACTTCTGATCAGGAGAGTCGGGAGAGTGAGAGAGGGACTGGAATAGTGTGACTTCTGATCAGGAGAGTCGGGAGAGTGAGAGAGGGACTGGAATAGTGTGACTTCTGATCAGGAGAGTCGGGAGAGTGAGAGAGGGACTGGAATAGTGTGACTTCTGATCAGGAGAGTCGGGAGAGTGAGAGAGGGACTGGAATAGTGTGACTTCTGATCAGGAGAGTCGGGAGAGTGAGAGGGACTGGAATAGTGTGACTTCTGATCAGGAGAGTCGGGAGAGTGAGAGAGGGACTGGAATAGTGTGACTTCTGATCAGGAGAGTCGGGAGAGTGAGAGAGGAACTGGAATAGTGTGACTTCTGATCAGGAGAGTCGGGAGAGTGAGAGAGGAACTGGAATAGTGTGACTTCTGATCAGGAGAGTCGGGAGTGTGAGAGAGGGACTGGAATAGTGTGACTTCTGATCAGGAGAGTCGAGCAGTGTGAGAGGGACTGGAATAGTGTGACTTCTGATCAGGAGAGTCGGGAGTGTGAGAGAGGACTGGAATAGTGTGACTTCTGATCAGGAGAGTCGGGAGTGAGAGGGACTGGAATAGTGTGACTTCTGATCAGGAGAGTCGGGAGAGTGAGGAGAGGACTGGAATAGTGTGACTTCTGAGCAGGAGAGTCGGGAGAGTGAGTGAGAGGGACTGGAATAGTGTGACTTCTGATCAGGAGAGTCGGGAGTGTGAGAGGGACTGGAATAGTGTGACTTCTGATCAGGAGAGTCGGGAGTGTGAGAGAGGGACTGGAATAGTGTGACTTCTGATCAGGAGAGTCGGGAGAGTGAGAGAGGACTGGAATAGTGTGACTTCTGATCAGGAGAGTCGGGAGTGAGAGGGACTGGAATAGTGTGACTTCTGATCAGGAGAGTCGGGAGAGTGAGAGAGGGACTGGAATAGTGTGACTTCTGATCAGGAGAGTCGGGAGTGTGAGAGAGGGACTGGAATAGTGTGACTTCTGATCAGGAGAGTCGGGAGTGAGAGGGACTGGAATAGTGTGACTTCTGATCAGGAGAGTCGGGAGAGTGAGAGAGGGACTGGAATAGTGTGACTTCTGATCAGGAGAGTCGGGAGTGTGAGAGAGGGACTGGAATAGTGTGACTTCTGATCAGGAGAGTCGGGAGAGTGAGAGAGGGACTGGAATAGTGTGACTTCTGATCAGGAGAGTCGGGAGAGTGAGAGAGGAACTGGAATAGTGTGACTTCTGATCAGGAGAGTCGGGAGTGAGAGGGACTGGAATAGTGTGACTTCTGATCAGGAGAGTCGGGAGAGTGAGAGAGGGACTGGAATAGTGTGACTTCTGATCAGGAGAGTCGGGAGTGTGAGAGAGGGACTGGAATAGTGTGACTTCTGATCAGGAGAGTCGGGAGTGAGAGGGACTGGAATAGTGTGACTTCTGATCAGGAGAGTCGGGAGAGTGTGAGAGGGACTGGAATAGTGTGACTTCTGATCAGGAGAGTCGGGAGTGTGAGAGAGGGACTGGAATAGTGTGACTTCTGATCAGGAGAGTCGGGAGAGTGAGAGAGGGACTGGAATAGTGTGACTTCTGATCAGGAGAGTCGGGAGTGTGAGAGGGACTGGAATAGTGTGACTTCTGATCAGGAGAGTCGGGAGAGTGAGAGAGGGACTGGAATAGTGTGACTTCTGATCAGGAGAGTCGGGAGTGAGAGGGACTGGAATAGTGTGACTTCTGATCAGGAGAGTCGGGAGAGTGAGAGAGGGACTGGAATAGTGTGACTTCTGATCAGGAGAGTCGGGAGTGTGAGAGAGGGACTGGAATAGTGTGACTTCTGATCAGGAGAGTCGGGAGAGTGTGAGAGGGACTGGAATAGTGTGACTTCTGATCAGGAGAGTCGGGAGAGTGAGAGAGGGACTGGAATAGTGTGACTTCTGATCAGGAGAGTCGGGAGAGTGAGAGAGGGACTGGAATAGTGTGACTTCTGATCAGGAGAGTCGGGAGAGTGAGAGAGGGACTGGAATAGTGTGACTTCTGATCAGGAGAGTCGGGAGTGTGAGAGGGACTGGAATAGTGTGACTTCTGATCAGGAGAGTCGGGAGAGTGTGAGAGGGACTGGAATAGTGTGACTTCTGATCAGGAGAGTCGGGAGAGTGAGAGAGGGACTGGAATAGTGTGACTTCTGATCAGGAGAGTCGGGAGAGTGAGAGAGGGACTGGAATAGTGTGACTTCTGATCAGGAGAGTCGGGAGAGTGAGAGAGGGACTGGAATAGTGTGACTTCTGATCAGGAGAGTCGGGAGAGTGAGAGAGGGACTGGAATAGTGTGACTTCTGATCAGGAGAGTCGGGAGAGTGTGAGAGGGACTGGAATAGTGTGACTTCTGATCAGGAGAGTCGGGAGAGTGAGAGAGGGACTGGAATAGTGTGACTTCTGATCAGGAGAGTCGGGAGAGTGAGAGAGGGACTGGAATAGTGTGACTTCTGATTAGGAGAGTCGGGAGAGTGAGAGAGGGACTGGAATAGTGTGACTTCTGATCAGGAGAGTCGGGAGAGTGAGAGAGGAACTGGAATAGTGTGACTTCTGATCAGGAGAGTCGGGAGAGTGAGAGAGGGACTGGAATAGTGTGACTTCTGATCAGGAGAGTCGGGAGAGTGAGAGAGGAACTGGAATAGTGTGACTTCTGATCAGGAGAGTCGGGAGAGTGAGAGAGGGACTGGAATAGTGTGACTTCTGATCAGGAGAGTCGGGAGAGTGTGAGAGGGACTGGAATAGTGTGACTTCTGATCAGGAGAGTCGGGAGAGTGAGAGAGGGACTGGAATAGTGTGACTTCTGATCAGGAGAGTCGGGAGAGTGAGAGAGGGACTGGAATAGTGTGACTTCTGATCAGGAGAGTCGGGAGAGTGAGAGAGGGACTGGAATAGTGTGACTTCTGATCAGGAGAGTCGGGAGAGTGAGAGAGGGACTGGAATAGTGTGACTTCTGATCAGGAGAGTCGGGAGAGTGAGAGAGGGACTGGAATAGTGTGACTTCTGATCAGGAGAGTCGGGAGTGAGAGAGGAACTGGAATAGTGTGACTTCTGATCAGGAGAGTCGGGAGAGTGAGAGAGGGACTGGAATAGTGTGACTTCTGATCAGGAGAGTCGGGAGAGTGTGAGAGGGACTGGAATAGTGTGACTTCTGATCAGGAGAGTCGGGAGTGAGAGGCACTGGAATAGTGTGACTTCTGATCAGGAGAGTCGGGAGAGTGAGAGAGGGACTGGAATAGTGTGACTTCTGATCAGGAGAGTCGGGAGTGAGAGAGGGACTGGAATAGTGTGACTTCTGATCAGGAGAGTCGGGAGAGTGAGAGAGGGACTGGAATAGTGTGACTTCTGATCAGGAGAGTCGGGAGAGTGTGAGAGGGACTGGAATAGTGTGACTTCTGATCAGGAGAGTCGGGAGAGTGAGAGAGGGACTGGAATAGTGTGACTTCTGATCAGGAGAGTCGGGAGAGTGAGAGAGGGACTGGAATAGTGTGACTTCTGATCAGGAGAGTCGGGAGAGTGAGAGAGGGACTGGAATAGTGTGACTTCTGATCAGGAGAGTCGGGAGAGTGAGAGAGGGACTGGAATAGTGTGACTTCTGATCAGGAGAGTCGGGAGTGAGAGGGACTGGAATAGTGTGACTTCTGATCAGGAGAGTCGGGAGAGTGAGAGAGGGACTGGAATAGTGTGACTTCTGATCAGGAGAGTCGGGAGAGTGAGAGAGGGACTGGAATAGTGTGACTTCTGATCAGGAGAGTCGGGAGTGTGAGAGAGGGACTGGAATAGTGTGACTTCTGATCAGGAGAGTCGGGAGAGTGAGAGAGGGACTGGAATAGTGTGACTTCTGATCAGGAGAGTCGGGAGAGTGAGAGAGGGACTGGAATAGTGTGACTTCTGATCAGGAGAGTCGGGAGAGTGAGAGAGGGACTGGAATAGTGTGACTTCTGATCAGGAGAGTCGGGAGTGAGAGGGACTGGAATAGTGTGACATCTGATCAGGAGTGTCGGGAGAGTGTGAGAGGGACTGGAATAGTGTGACTTCTGATCAGGAGAGTCGGGAGAGTGAGAGAGGGACTGGAATAGTGTGACTTCTGATCAGGAGAGTCAGGAGAGTGAGAGGGACTGGAATAGTGTGACTTCTGATCAGGAGAGTCGGGAGAGTGAGAGAGGGACTGGAATAGTGTGACTTCTGATCAGGAGAGTCGGGAGAGTGAGAGAGGGACTGGAATAGTGTGACTTCTGATCAGGAGAGTCGGGAGAGTGAGAGAGGACTGGAATAGTGTGACTTCTGATCAGGAGAGTCGGGAGTGTGAGAGAGGGACTGGAATAGTGTGACTTCTGATCAGGAGAGTCGGGAGAGTGAGAGAGGAACTGGAATAGTGTGACTTCTGATCAGGAGAGTCGGGAGAGTGAGAGAGGGACTGGAATAGTGTGACTTCTGATCAGGAGAGTCAGGAGTGTGAGAGGGACTGGAATAGTGTGACTTCTGATCAGGAGAGTCGGGAGTGTGAGAGAGACTGGAATAGTGTGACTTCTGATCAGGAGAGTCGGGAGTGAGAGGGACTGGAATATTGTGACTTCTGATCAGGAGAGTCGGGAGAGTGAGAGGGACTGGAATAGTGTGACTTCTGATCAGGAGAGTCGGGAGTGTGAGAGGGACTGGAATAGTGTGACTTCTGATCAGGAGAGTCGGGAGTGTGAGAGGGACTGGAATAGTGTGACTTCTGATCAGGAGAGTCGGGAGTGTGAGAGGGACTGGAATAGTGTGACTTCTGATCAGGAGACTCGGGAGAGTGTGAGAGGGACTGGAATAGTGTGACTTCTGATCAGGAGAGTCGGGAGTGAGAGGGACTGGAATAGTGTGACTTCTGATCAGGAGAGTCGGGAGTGAGAGGGACTGGAATAGTGTGACTTCTGATCAGGAGAGTCGGGAGAGTGAGAGAGGGACTGGAATAGTGTGACTTCTGATCAGGAGAGTCGGGAGTGTGAGAGAGGGACTGGAATAGTGTGACTTCTGATCAGGAGAGTCGGGAGAGTGAGAGAGGGACTGGAATAGTGTGACTTCTGATCAGGAGAGTCGGGAGTGAGAGGGACTGGAATAGTGTGACTTCTGATCAGGAGAGTCGGGAGTGTGAGAGAGGGACTGGAATAGTGTGACTTCTGATCAGGAGAGTCGGGAGAGTGAGAGAGGGACTGGAATAGTGTGACTTCTGATCAGGAGAGTCGGGAGAGTGAGAGAGGGACTGGAATAGTGTGACTTCTGATCAGGAGAGTCGGGAGAGTGAGAGAGGGACTGGAATATTGTGACTTCTGATCAGGAGAGTCGGGAGAGTGAGAGGGACTGGAATAGTGTGACTTCTGATCAGGAGAGTCGGGAGAGTGAGAGAGGGACTGGAATAGTGTGACTTCTGATCAGGAGAGTCGGGAGAGTGAGAGAGGGACTGGAATAGTGTGACTTCTGATCAGGAGAGTCGGGAGTGTGAGAGAGGGACTGGAATAGTGTGACTTCTGATCAGGAGAGTCGGGAGAGTGAGAGAGGGACTGGAATAGTGTGACTTCTGATCAGGAGAGTCGGGAGAGTGAGAGATGGACTGGAATAGTGTGACTTCTGATCAGGAGAGTCGGGAGAGTGAGAGAGGGACTGGAATAGTGTGACTTCTGATCAGGAGAGTCGGGAGAGTGAGAGAGGGACTGGAATATTGTGACTTCTGATCAGGAGAGTCGGGAGAGTGAGAGGGACTGGAATAGTGTGACTTCTGATCAGGAGAGTCGGGAGAGTGAGAGAGGGACTGGAATAGTGTGACTTCTGATCAGGAGAGTCGAGAGTGTGAGAGAGGGACTGGAATTGTGTGACTTCTGATCAGGAGAGTCGGGAGTGTGAGAGAGGACTGGAATAGTGTGACTTCTGATCAGGAGAGTCGGGAGAGTGAGAGGGACTGGAATAGTGTGACTTCTGATCAGGAGAGTCGGGAGAGTGAGGAGGGACTGGAATAGTGTGACTTCTGATCAGGAGAGTCGGGAGAGTGAGAGAGGGACTGGAATAGTGTGACTTCTGATCAGGAGAGTCGGGAGTGTGAGAGAGGGACTGGAATAGTGTGACTTCTGAGCAGGAGAGTCGGGAGAGTGAGAGAGGGACTGGAATAGTGTGACTTCTGATCAGGAGAGTCGGGAGAGTGAGAGAGGGACTGGAATAGTGTGACTTCTGAGCAGGAGAGTCGGGAGTGAGAGAGGGACTGGAATAGTGTGACTTCTGATCAGGAGAGTCGGGAGAGTGAGAGAGGGACTGGAATAGTGTGACTTCTGATCAGGAGAGTCGGGAGAGTGAGAGAGGGACTGGAATAGTGTGACTTCTGATCAGGAGAGTCGGGAGTGTGAGAGGGACTGGAATAGTGTGACTTCTGATCAGGAGAGTCGGGAGAGTGAGAGAGGGACTGGAATAGTGTGACTTCTGATCAGGAGAGTCGGGAGAGTGAGAGAGGGACTGGAATAGTGTGACTTCTGATCAGGAGAGTCGGGAGAGTGAGAGAGGGACTGGAATAGTGTGACTTCTGATCAGGAGAGTCGGGAGAGTGAGGAGGGACTGGAATCGTGTGACTTCTGATCAGGAGAGTCGGGAGAGTGAGAGAGGAACTGGAATAGTGTGACTTCTGATCAGGAGAGTCGGGAGTGTGAGAGGGACTGGAATAGTGTGACTTCTGATCAGGAGAGTCGGGAGAGTGAGGGAGGGACTGGAATAGTGTGACTTCTGATCAGGAGAGTCGGGAGAGTGAGAGAGGGACTGGAATAGTGTGACTTCTGATCAGGAGAGTCGGGAGTGAGAGGGACTGGAATAGTGTGACTTCTGATCAGGAGAGTCGGGAGAGTGAGAGAGGAACTGGAATAGTGTGACTTCTGATCAGGAGAGTCGGGAGTGAGAGGGACTGGAATAGTGTGACTTCTGATCAGGAGAGTCGGGAGAGTGAGAGAGGGACTGGAATAGTGTGACTTCTGATCAGGAGAGTCGGGAGTGTGAGAGAGGGACTGGAATAGTGTGACTTCTGATCAGGAGAGTCGGGAGAGTGAGAGAGGGACTGGAATAGTGTGACTTCTGATCAGGAGAGTCGGGAGAGTGAGAGAGGGACTGGAATAGTGTGACTTCTGATCAGGAGAGTCGGGAGAGTGAGAGGGACTGGAATAGTGTGACTTCTGATCAGGAGAGTCGGGAGTGAGAGGGACTGGAATAGTGTGACTTCTGATCAGGAGAGTCGGGAGAGTGAGAGAGGAACTGGAATAGTGTGACTTCTGATCAGGAGAGTCGGGAGTGAGAGGGACTGGAATAGTGTGACTTCTGATCAGGAGAGTCGGGAGAGTGAGAGAGGGACTGGAATAGTGTGACTTCTGATCAGGAGAGTCGGGAGTGTGAGAGAGGGACTGGAATAGTGTGACTTCTGATCAGGAGAGTCGGGAGAGTGAGAGAGGGACTGGAATAGTGTGACTTCTGATCAGGAGAGTCGGGAGAGTGAGAGAGGGACTGGAATAGTGTGACTTCTGATCAGGAGAGTCGGCAGTGTGAGAGAGGGACTGGAATAGTGTGACTTCTGATCAGGAGAGTCGGGAGAGTGAGAGAGGGACTGGAATAGTGTGACTTCTGATCAGGAGAGTCGGCAGTGTGAGAGAGGGACTGGAATAGTGTGACTTCTGATCAGGAGAGTCGGGAGAGTGAGAGGGACTGGAATAGTGTGACTTCTGATCAGGAGAGTCGGGAGAGTGAGGGAGGGACTGGAATAGTGTGACTTCTGATCAGGAGAGTCGGGAGAGTGAGAGAGGGACTGGAATAGTGTGACTTCTGATCAGGAGAGTCGGGAGTGTGAGAGAGGGACTGGAATAGTGTGACTTCTGATCAGGAGAGTCGGGAGTGTGAGAGAGGGACTGGAATAGTGTGACTTCTGATCAGGAGAGTCGGGAGAGTGAGAGAGGGACTGGAATAGTGTGACTTCTGATGAGGAGAGTCGGGAGTGTGAGAGGGACTGGAATCGTGTGACTTCTGATCAGGAGAGTCGGGAGTGAGAGAGGGACTGGAATAGTGTGACTTCTGATCAGGAGAGTCGGGAGAGTGAGAGAGGAACTGGAATAGTGTGACTTCTGATCAGGAGAGTCGGGAGAGTGAGAGAGGGACTGGAATAGTGTGACTTCTGATCAGGAGAGTCAGGAGTGTGAGAGGGACTGGAATAGTGTGACTTCTGATCAGGAGAGTCGGGAGTGTGAGAGAGACTGGAATAGTGTGACTTCTGATCAGGAGAGTCGGGAGTGAGAGGGACTGGAATATTGTGACTTCTGATCAGGAGAGTCGGGAGAGTGAGAGGGACTGGAATAGTGTGACTTCTGATCAGGAGAGTCGGGAGTGTGAGAGGGACTGGAATAGTGTGACTTCTGATCAGGAGAGTCGGGAGTGTGAGAGGGACTGGAATAGTGTGACTTCTGATCAGGAGAGTCGGGAGTGTGAGAGGGACTGGAATAGTGTGACTTCTGATCAGGAGACTCGGGAGAGTGTGAGAGGGACTGGAATAGTGTGACTTCTGATCAGGAGAGTCGGGAGTGAGAGGGACTGGAATAGTGTGACTTCTGATCAGGAGAGTCGGGAGAGTGAGAGAGGGACTGGAATAGTGTGACTTCTGATCAGGAGAGTCGGGAGTGAGAGGGACTGGAATAGTGTGACTTCTGATCAGGAGAGTCGGGAGTGAGAGGGACTGGAATAGTGTGACTTCTGATCAGGAGAGTCGGGAGAGTGAGAGAGGGACTGGAATAGTGTGACTTCTGATCAGGAGAGTCGGGAGTGTGAGAGAGGGACTGGAATAGTGTGACTTCTGATCAGGAGAGTCGGGAGAGTGAGAGAGGGACTGGAATAGTGTGACTTCTGATCAGGAGAGTCGGGAGTGAGAGGGACTGGAATAGTGTGACTTCTGATCAGGAGAGTCGGGAGTGTGAGAGAGGGACTGGAATAGTGTGACTTCTGATCAGGAGAGTCGGGAGAGTGAGAGAGGGACTGGAATAGTGTGACTTCTGATCAGGAGAGTCGGGAGAGTGAGAGAGGGACTGGAATAGTGTGACTTCTGATCAGGAGAGTCGGGAGAGTGAGAGAGGGACTGGAATATTGTGACTTCTGATCAGGAGAGTCGGGAGAGTGAGAGGGACTGGAATAGTGTGACTTCTGATCAGGAGAGTCGGGAGAGTGAGAGAGGGACTGGAATAGTGTGACTTCTGATCAGGAGAGTCGGGAGAGTGAGAGAGGGACTGGAATAGTGTGACTTCTGATCAGGAGAGTCGGGAGTGTGAGAGAGGGACTGGAATAGTGTGACTTCTGATCAGGAGAGTCGGGAGAGTGAGAGAGGGACTGGAATAGTGTGACTTCTGATCAGGAGAGTCGGGAGAGTGAGAGATGGACTGGAATAGTGTGACTTCTGATCAGGAGAGTCGGGAGAGTGAGAGAGGGACTGGAATAGTGTGACTTCTGATCAGGAGAGTCGGGAGAGTGAGAGAGGGACTGGAATATTGTGACTTCTGATCAGGAGAGTCGGGAGAGTGAGAGGGACTGGAATAGTGTGACTTCTGATCAGGAGAGTCGGGAGAGTGAGAGAGGGACTGGAATAGTGTGACTTCTGATCAGGAGAGTCGAGAGTGTGAGAGAGGGACTGGAATTGTGTGACTTCTGATCAGGAGAGTCGGGAGTGTGAGAGAGACTGGAATAGTGTGACTTCTGATCAGGAGAGTCGGGAGAGTGAGAGGGACTGGAATAGTGTGACTTCTGATCAGGAGAGTCGGGAGAGTGAGGGAGGGACTGGAATAGTGTGACTTCTGATCAGGAGAGTCGGGAGAGTGAGAGAGGGACTGGAATAGTGTGACTTCTGATCAGGAGAGTCGGGAGTGTGAGAGAGGGACTGGAATAGTGTGACTTCTGAGCAGGAGAGTCGGGAGAGTGAGAGAGGGACTGGAATAGTGTGACTTCTGATCAGGAGAGTCGGGAGAGTGTGAGAGGGACTGGAATAGTGTGACTTCTGATCAGGAGAGTCGGGAGAGTGAGAGAGGGACTGGAATAGTGTGACTTCTGAGCAGGAGAGTCGGGAGTGAGAGAGGGACTGGAATAGTGTGACTTCTGATCAGGAGAGTCGGGAGAGTGAGAGAGGGACTGGAATAGTGTGACTTCTGATCAGGAGAGTCGGGAGAGTGAGAGAGGGACTGGAATAGTGTGACTTCTGATCAGGAGAGTCGGGAGTGTGAGAGGGACTGGAATAGTGTGACTTCTGATCAGGAGAGTCGGGAGAGTGAGAGAGGGACTGGAATAGTGTGACTTCTGATCAGGAGAGTCGGGAGAGTGAGAGAGGGACTGGAATAGTGTGACTTCTGATCAGGAGAGTCGGGAGAGTGAGAGAGGGACTGGAATAGTGTGACTTCTGATCAGGAGAGTCGGGAGAGTGAGAGAGGGACTGGAATAGTGTGACTTCTGATCAGGAGAGTCGGGAGAGTGAGAGAGGGACTGGAATAGTGTGACTTCTGAGCAGGAGAGTCGGGAGAGTGAGAGAGGAACTGGAATAGTGTGACTTCTGATCAGGAGAGTCGGGAGAGTGAGAGAGGGACTGGAATAGTGTGACTTCTGATCAGGAGAGTCGGGAATGTGAGAGAGGGACTGGAATAGTGTGATTTCTGATCAGGAGAGTCGGGAGAGTGAGAGAGGGACTGGAATAGTGTGACTTCTGATCAGGAGAGTCGGGAGAGTGAGAGAGGGACTGGAATAGTGTGACTTCTGATCAGGAGAGTCGGGAGAGTGAGAGAGGGACTGGAATAGTGTGACTTCTGATCAGGAGAGTCGGGAGAGTGAGAGAGGGACTGGAATAGTGTGACTTCTGATCAGGAGAGTCGGGAGAGTGAGGGAGGGACTGGAATAGTGTGACTTCTGATCAGGAGAGTCGGGAGAGTGAGAGAGGGACTGGAATAGTGTGACTTCTGATCAGGAGAGTCGGGAGAGTGAGAGAGGGACTGGAATAGTGTGACTTCTGATCAGGAGAGTCGGGAGAGTGAGAGAGGAACTGGAATAGTGTGACTTCTGATCAGGAGAGTCGGGAGTGAGAGGGACTGGAATAGTGTGACTTCTTATCAGGAGAGTCGGGAGAGTGAGAGAGGGACTGGAATAGTGTGACTTCTGATCAGGAGAGTCGGGAGTGAGAGGGACTGGAATAGTGTGACTTCTGATCAGGAGAGTCGGGAGAGTGTGAGAGGGACTGGAATAGTGTGACTTCTGATCAGGAGAGTCGGGAGAGTGAGAGAGGGACTGGAATAGTGTGACTTCTGATCAGGAGAGTCGGGAGAGTGAGAGAGGGACTGGAATAGTGTGACTTCTGATCAGGAGAGTCGGGAGAGTGAGAGGGACTGGAATAGTGTGACTTCTGATCAGGAGAGTCGGGAGTGTGAGAGGGACTGGAATAGTGTGACTTCTGATCAGGAGAGTCGGGAGAGTGAGAGAGGGACTGGAATAGTGTGACTTCTGATGAGGAGAGTCGGGAGTGTGAGAGGGACTGGAATAGTGTGACTTCTGATCAGGAGAGTCGGGAGTGTGAGAGAGGGACTGGAATAGTGTGACTTCTGATGAGGAGAGTCGGGAGTGTGAGAGGGACTGGAATAGTGTGACTTCTGATGAGGAGAGTCGGGAGTGTGAGAGAGGGACTGGAATAGTGTGACTTCTGATCAGGAGAGTCGGGAGAGTGAGAGAGGGACTGGAATAGTGTGACTTCTGATCAGGAGAGTCGGGAGTGAGAGGGACTGGAATAGTGTGACTTCTGATCAGGAGAGTCGGGAGTGAGAGGGACTGGAATAGTGTGACTTCTGATCAGGAGAGTCGGGAGAGTGAGAGAGGGACTGGAATAGTGTGACTTCTGATCAGGAGAGTCGGGAGAGTGAGAGAGGGACTGGAATAGTGTGACTTCTGATCAGGAGAGTCGGGAGAGTGAGAGAGGGACTGGAATAGTGTGACTTCTGATCAGGAGAGTCGGGAGAGTGAGAGAGGGACTGGAATAGTGTGACTTCTGATCAGGAGAGTCGGGAGAGTGAGAGAGGGACTGGAATAGTGTGACTTCTGATCAGGAGAGTCGGGAGTGTGTGAGAGAGGGACTGGAATAGTGTGACTTCTGATCAGGAGAGTCGGGAGAGTGAGAGAGGGACTGGAATAGTGTGACTTCTGATCAGGAGAGTCGGGAGTGTGAGAGAGGGACTGGAATAGTGTGACTTCTGATCAGGAGAGTCGGGAGAGTGAGAGAGGGACTGGAATAGTGTGACTTCTGATCAGGAGAGTCGGGAGAGTGAGAGAGGGACTGGAATAGTGTGACTTCTGATCAGGAGAGTCGGGAGTGTGAGAGAGGGACTGGAATAGTGTGACTTCTGATCAGGAGAGTCGGGAGAGTGAGAGAGGAACTGGAATAGTGTGACTTCTGATCAGGAGAGTCGGGAGTGTGAGAGAGGGACTGGAATAGTGTGACTTCTGATCAGGAGAGTCAGGAGTGTGAGAGGGACTGGATTAGTGTGACTTCTGATCAGGAGAGTCGGGAGAGTGTGAGGGACTGGAATAGTGTGACTTCTGATCAGGAGAGTCGGGAGAGTGAGAGAGGAACTGGAATAGTGTGACTTCTGATCAGGAGAGTCGGGAGAGTGAGAGAGGAACTGGAATAGTGTGACTTCTGATCAGGAGAGTCGGGAGAGTGAGAGAGGGACTGGAATAGTGTGACTTCTGATCAGGAGAGTCGGGAGAGTGAGAGAGGGACTGGAATAGTGTGACTTCTGATCAGGAGAGTCGGGAGAGTGAGAGAGGAACTGGAATAGTGTGACTTCTGATCAGGAGAGTCGGGAGAGTGAGAGAGGGACTGGAATAGTGTGACTTCTGATCAGGAGAGTCGGGAGTGTGAGAGAGGGACTGGAATAGTGTGACTTCTGATCAGGAGAGTCGGGAGTGAGAGGGACTGGAATAGTGTGACTTCTGAGCAGGAGAGTCGGGAGAGTGAGTGAGAGGGACTGGAATAGTGTGACTTCTGATCAGGAGAGTCGGGAGTGTGAGAGGGACTGGAATAGTGTGACTTCTGATCAGGAGAGTCGGGAGAGTGAGAGAGGGACTGGAATACTGTGACTTCTGATCAGGAGAGTCGGGAGAGTGAGAGAGGGACTGGAATAGTAATAGTGTGACTTCTGATCAGGAGAGTCGGGAGAGTGAGAGAGGGACTGGAATTGTGTGACTTCTGATCAGGAGAGTCGGGAGAGTGAGAGGGACTGGAATAGTGTGACTTCTGATCAGGAGAGTCGGGAGAGTGAGGGAGGGACTGGAATAGTGTGATTTCTGATCAGGAGAGTCGGGAGAGTGAGAGAGGAACTGGAATAGTGTGACTTCTGATCAGGAGAGTCGGGAGTGAGAGGGACTGGAATAATGTGACTTCTGATCAGGAGAGTCGGGAGTGTGAGAGAGACTGGAATAGTGTGACTTCTGATCAGGAGAGTCGGGAGAGTGAGAGAGGGACTGGAATAGTGTGACTTCTCATGAGGAGAGTCGGGAGTGTGAGAGGGACTGGAATAGTGTGACTTCTGATCAGGAGAGTCGGGAGAGTGAGAGAGGGACTGGAATAGTGTGACTTCTGATCAGGAGAGTCGGGAGAGTGAGAGAGGGACTGGAATAGTGTGACTTCTGATCAGGAGAGTCGGGAGAGTGAGAGAGGGACTGGAATAGTGTGACTTCTGATCAGGAGAGTCGGGAGTGAGAGGGACTGGAATAGTGTGACTTCTGATCAGGAGAGTCGGGAGAGTGAGAGAGGGACTGGAATAGTGTGACTTCTGATCAGGAGAGTCGGGAGAGTGAGAGAGGGACTGGAATAGTGTGACTTCTGATCAGGAGAGTCGGGAGAGTGAGAGAGGGACTGGAATAGTGTGACTTCTGATCAGGAGAGTCGGGAGAGTGAGAGAGGGACTGGAATAGTGTGACTTCTGATCAGGAGAGTCGGGAGAGTGAGAGAGGAAGTGGAATAGTGTGACTTCTGATCAGGAGAGTCGGGAGTGAGAGGGACTGGAATAGTGTGACTTCTGATCAGGAGAGTCGGGAGAGTGAGAGAGGGACTGGAATAGTGTGACTTCTGATCAGGAGAGTCGGGAGAGTGAGAGAGGGACTGGAATAGTGTGACTTCTGATCAGGAGAGTCGGGAGAGTGAGAGAGGGACTGGAATAGTGTGACTTCTGATCAGGAGAGTCGGGAGAGTGAGAGAGGGACTGGAATAGTGTGACTTCTGATCAGGAGAGTCGGGAGAGTGAGAGAGGGACTGGAATAGTGTGACTTCTGATCAGGAGAGTCGGGAGAGTGAGAGAGGGACTGGAATAGTGTGACTTCTGATCAGGAGAGTCGGGAGTGAGAGGGACTGGAATAGTGTGACTTCTGATCAGGAGAGTCGGGAGTTAGAGGAACTGGAATAGTGTGACTTCTGATCAGGAGAGTCGGGAGAGTGAGAGAGGGACTGGAATAGTGTGACTTCTGATCAGGAGAGTCGGGAGAGTGAGAGAGGGACTGGAATAGTGTGACTTCTGATCAGGAGAGTCGGGAGTGAGAGGGACTGGAATAGTGTGACTTCTGATCAGGAGAGTCGGGAGTTAGAGGAACTGGAATAGTGTGACTTCTGATCAGGAGAGTCGGGAGAGTGAGAGATGGACTGGAATAGTGTGACTTCTGATCAGGAGAGTCGGGAGAGTGAGAGAGGGACTGGAATAGTGTGACTTCTGATCAGGAGAGTCGGGAGAGTGAGAGAGGGACTGGAATATTGTGACTTCTGATCAGGAGATTCGGGAGTGAGAGGAACTGGAATAGTGTGACTTCTGATCAGGAGAGTCGGGAGAGTGAGAGAGGGACTGGAATAGTGTGACTTCTGATCAGGAGAGTCGGGAGAGTGAGAGAGGGACTGGAATAGTGTGACTTCTGATCAGGAGAGTCGGGAGTGTGAGAGAGGGACTGGAATAGTGTGACTTCTGATCAGGAGAGTCGGGAGAGTGAGAGAGGGACTGGAATAGTGTGACTTCTGATCAGGAGAGTCGGGAGAGTGAGAGAGGGACTGGAATAGTGTGACTTCTGATCAGGAGAGTCGGGAGAGTGAGAGAGGGACTGGAATAGTGTGACTTCTGATCAGGAGAGTCGGGAGAGTGAGAGAGGGACTGGAATAGTGTGACTTCTGATCAGGAGAGTCGGGAGAGTGAGAGAGGGACTGGAATAGTGTGACTTCTGATCAGGAGAGTCGGGAGTGAGAGGGACTGGAATAGTGTGACTTCTGATCAGGAGAGTCGGGAGTGAGAGGGACTGGAATAGTGTGACTTCTGATCAGGAGAGTCGGGAGTGTGAGAGAGGGACTGGAATAGTGTGACTTCTGATCAGGAGAGTCGGGAGTGAGAGGGACTGGAATAGTGTGACTTCTGATCAGGAGAGTCGGGAGTGTGAGAGAGGGACTGGAATAGTGTGACTTCTGATCAGGAGAGTCGGGAGAGTGAGAGAGGGACTGGAATAGTGTGACTTCTGATCAGGAGAGTCGGGAGTGAGAGGGACTGGAATAGTGTGACTTCTGATCAGGAGAGTCGGGAGAGTGAGAGAGGGACTGGAATAGTGTGACTTCTGATCAGGAGAGTCGGGAGAGTGAGAGAGGGACTGGAATAGTGTGACTTCTGATCAGGAGAGTCGGGAGAGTGAGAGGGACTGGAATATTGTGACTTCTGATCAGGAGAGTCGGGAGAGTGAGAGAGGGACTGGAATAGTGTGACTTCTGAGCAGGAGAGTCGGGAGAGTGAGAGAGGGACTGGAATAGTGTGACTTCTGATCAGGAGAGTCGGGAGTGAGAGGGACTGGAATAGTGTGACTTCTGATCAGGAGAGACGGGAGTGTGAGAGGGACTGGAATAGTGTGACTTCTGATCAGGAGAGTCGGGAGTGTGAGAGAGGGACTGGAATAGTGTGACTTCTGATCAGGAGAGTCGGGAGTGAGAGGGACTGGAATAGTGTGACTTCTGATCAGGAGAGTCGGGAGTGTGAGAGGGACTGGAATAGTGTGACATCTGATCAGGAGAGTCGGGAGTGTGAGAGAGGGACTGGAATAGTGTGACTTCTGATCAGGTGAGTCGGGAGAGTGAGAGAGGGACTGGAATAGTGTGACTTCTGATCAGGAGAGTCGGGAGAGTGAGAGAGGGACTGGAATAGTGTGACTTCTGATCAGGAGAGTCGGGAGTGTGAGAGAGGGACTGGAATAGTGTGACTTCTGATCAGGAGAGTCGGGAGAGTGTGAGAGAGACTGGAATAGTGTGACTTCTGATCAGGAGAGTCGGGAGAGTGAGAGAGGGACTGGAATAGTGTGACTTCTGATCAGGAGAGTCGGGAGAGTGAGAGAGGGACTGGAATAGTGTGACTTCTGATCAGGAGAGTCGGGAGAGTGAGAGAGGGACTGGAATAGTGTGACTTCTGATCAGGAGAGTCGGGAGAGTGAGGGAGGGACTGGAATAGTGTGACTTCTGATCAGGAGAGTCGGGAGAGTGAGAGAGGAACTGGAATAGTGTGACTTCTGATCAGGAGAGTCGGGAGTGAGAGGGACTGGAATAGTGTGACTTCTGATCAGGAGAGTCGGGAGTGTGAGAGAGGGACTGGAATAGTGTGACTTCTGATCAGGAGAGTCGGGAGAGTGAGAGAGGGACTGGAATAGTGTGACTTCTGATCGGGAGAGTCGGGAAAGTGAGAGAGGGACTGGAATAGTGTGACTTCTGATCAGGAGAGTCGGGAGAGTGAGAGGGACTGGAATAGTGTGACTTCTGATCAGGAGAGTCGGGAGTGTGAGAGAGGGACTGGAATAGTGTGACTTCTGATCGGGAGAGTCGGGAAAGTGAGAGAGGGACTGGAATAGTGTGACTTCTGATCAGGAGAGTCGGGAGTGTGAGAGGGACTGGAATAGTGTGACTTCTGATCAGGAGAGTCGGGAGAGTGAGAGAGGGACTGGAATAGTGTGACTTCTGATCAGGAGAGTCGGGAGAGTGAGAGAGGGACTGGAATCGTGTGACTTCTGATCAGGAGAGTCGGGAGTGAGAGGGACTGGAATAGTGTGACTTCTGATCAGGAGAGTCGGGAGAGTGAGAGAGGGACTGGAATAGTGTGACTTCTGATCAGGAGAGTCGGGAGAGTGAGAGAGGGACTGGAATAGTGTGACTTCTGATCAGGAGAGTCGGGAGTGTGAGAGAGGGACTGGAATAGTGTGACTTCTGATCAGGAGAGTCGGGAGAGTGTGAGAGAGGGACTGGAATAGTGTGACTTCTGATCAGGAGAGTCGGGAGAGTGAGGGAGGGACTGGAATAGTGTGACTTCTGATCAGGAGAGTCGGGAGTGTGAGAGAGGGACTGGAATAGTGTGACTTCTGATCAGGAGAGTCGGGAGAGTGAGAGAGGGACTGGAATAGTGTGACTTCTGATCAGGAGAGTCGGGAGAGTGAGAGGGACTGGAATAGTGTGACTTCTGATCAGGAGAGTCGGGAGTGTGAGAGGGACTGGAATAGTGTGACTTCTGATCAGGAGAGTCGGGAGAGTGAGAGAGGGACTGGAATAGTGTGACTTCTGATCAGGAGAGTCGGGAGAGTGAGAGAGGGACTGGAATAGTGTGACTTCTGATCAGGAGAGTCGGGAGAGTGAGGGAGGGACTGGAATAGTGTGACTTCAGATCAGGAGAGTCGGGAGAGTGAGAGAGGGACTGGAATAGTGTGACTTCTGATCAGGAGAGTCGGGAGAGTGAGAGAGGGACTGGAATAGTGTGACTTCTGATCAGGAGAGTCGGGAGAGTGAGAGAGGAACTGGAATAGTGTGACTTCTGATCAGGAGAGTTGGGAGTGAGAGGGACTGGAATAGTGTGACTTCTGATCAGGAGAGTCGGGAGTGTGAGAGGGACTGGAATAGTGTGACTTCTGATCAGGAGAGTCGGGAGAGTGAGAGAGGGACTGGAATAGTGTGACTTCTGATCAGGAGAGTCGGGAGAGTGAGAGAGGGACTGGAATAGTGTGACTTCTGATCAGGAGAGTCGGGAGAGTGAGAGAGGGACTGGAATAGTGTGACTTCTGATCAGGAGAGTCGGGAGAGTGAGAGAGGGACTGGAATAGTGTGACTTCTGATCAGGAGAGTCGGGAGAGTGAGAGAGGGACTGGAATAGTGTGACTTCTGATCAGGAGAGTCGGGAGAGTGAGAGAGGGACTGGAATAGTGTGACTTCTGATCAGGAGAGTCGGGAGAGTGAGAGAGGGACTGGAATAGTGTGACTTCTGATCAGGAGAGTCGGGAGAGTGAGAGAGAGACTGGAATAGTGTGACTTCTGATCAGGAGAGTCGGGAGTGAGAGGAACTGGAATAGTGTGACTTCTGATCAGGAGAGTCGGGAGTGAGAGGGACTGGAATAGTGTGACTTCTGATCAGGAGAGTCGGGAGTGTGAGAGAGGGACTGGAATAGTGTGACATCTGATCAGGAGAGTCGGGAGAGTGAGAGAGGGACTGGAATAGTGTGACTTCCGATCAGGAGAGTCGGGAGAGTGAGAGAGGGACTGGAATAGTGTGACTTCTGATCAGGAGAGTCGGGAGTGAGAGGGACTGGAATAGTGTGACTTCTGATCAGGAGAGTCGGGAGTGTGAGAGGGACTGGAATAGTGTGACTTCTGATCAGGAGAGTCGGGAGTGTGAGAGAGGGACTGGAATAGTGTGACTTCTGATCAGGAGAGTCGGGAGTGTGAGAGAGGGACTGGAATAGTGTGACTTCTGATCAGGAGAGTCGGGAGAGTGAGAGAGGGACTGGAATAGTGTGACTTCTGATCAGGAGAGTCGGGAGTGTGAGAGAGGGACTGGAATAGTGTGACTTCTGATCAGGAGAGTCGGGAGAGTGAGAGAGGGACTGGAATAGTGTGACTTCTGATCAGGAGAGTCGGGAGTATGAGAGAGGGACTGGAATAGTGTGACTTCTGATCAGGAGAGTCGGGAGAGTGAGAGAGGGACTGGAATAGTGTGACTTCTGATCAGGAGAGTCGGGAGAGTGAGAGAGGGACTGGAATAGTGTGACTTCTGATCAGGAGAGTCGGGAGAGTGAGAGAGGGACTGGAATAGTGTGACTTCTGATCAGGAGAGTCGGGAGAGTGAGAGAGGGACTGGAATAGTGTGACTTCTGATCAGGAGAGTCGGGAGAGTGAGAGAGGAACTGGAATAGTGTGACTTCTGATCAGGAGAGTCGGGAGAGTGAGAGAGGGACTGGAATAGTGTGACTTCTGATCAGGAGAGTCGGGAGTGAGAGGGATTGGAATAGTGTGACTTCTGATCAGGAGAGTCGGGAGAGTGAGAGAGGGACTGGAATCGTGTGACTTCTGATCAGGAGAGTCGGGAGTGAGAGGGACTGGAATAGTGTGACTTCTGATCAGGAGAGTCGGGAGAGTGAGAGAGGGACTGGAATAGTGTGACTTCTGATCAGGAGAGTCGGGAGTGTGAGAGAGGGACTGGAATAGTGTGACTTCTGATCAGGAGAGTCGGGAGAGTGAGAGAGGGACTGGAATAGTGTGACTTCTGATCAGGAGAGTCGGGAGAGTGAGAGAGGGACTGGAATAGTGTGATTTCTGATCAGGAGAGTCGGGAGAGTGAGAGGGACTGGAATAGTGTGACTTCTGATCAGGAGAGTCGGGAGAGTGTGAGAGGGACTGGAATAGTGTGACTTCTGATCAGGAGAGTCGGGAGAGTGAGAGAGGGACTGGAATAGTGTGACTTCTGATCAGGAGAGTCGGGAGAGTGAGAGAGGGACTGGAATAGTGTGACTTCTGATCAGGAGAGTCGGGAGTGTGAGAGGGACTGGAATAGTGTGACTTCTGATCAGGAGAGTCGGGAGAGTGAGAGAGGGACTGGAATAGTGTGACTTCTGATCAGGAGAGTCGGGAGAGTGAGAGAGGGACTGGAATAGTGTGACTTCTGATCAGGAGAGTCGGGAGAGTGAGAGAGGGACTGGAATAGTGTGACTTCTGATCAGGAGAGTCGGGAGTGTGAGAGAGGGACTGGAATAGTGTGACTTCTGATCAGGAGAGTCGGGAGAGTGAGAGAGGGACTGGAATAGTGTGACTTCTGATCAGGAGAGTCGGGAGTGTGAGAGAGGGACTGGAATAGTGTGACTTCTGATCAGGAGAGTCGGGAGAGTGAGAGAGGGACTGGAATAGTGTGACTTCTGATCAGGAGAGTCGGGAGTGTGAGAGAGGGACTGGAATAGTGTGACTTCTGATCAGGAGAGTCGGGAGAGTGAGAGAGGGACTGGAATAGTGTGACTTCTGATCAGGAGAGTCGGGAGAGTGAGAGAGGGACTGGAATAGTGTGACTTCTGATCAGGAGAGTCGGGAGAGTGAGAGAGGGACTGGAATAGTGTGACTTCTGATCAGGAGAGTCGGGAGAGTGAGAGAGGGACTGGAATAGTGTGACTTCTGATCAGGAGAGTCGGGAGAGTGAGAGAGGGACTGGAATAGTGTGACTTCTGATCAGGAGAGTCGGGAGAGTGAGAGAGGGACTGGAATAGTGTGACTTCTGATCAGGAGAGTCGGGAGAGTGAGAGAGGGACTGGAATAGTGTGACTTCTGATCAGGAGAGTCGGGAGAGTGAGAGAGGGACTGGAATAGTGTGACTTCTGATCAGGAGAGTCGGGAGTGTGTGAGAGGGACTGGAATAGTGTGACTTCTGATCAGGAGAGTCAGGAGTGTGAGAGGGACTGGAATAGTGTGACTTCTGATCAGGAGAGTCAGGAGTGTGAGAGGGACTGGAATAGTGTGACTTCTGATCAGGAGAGTCGGGAGTGAGAGGGACTGGAATAGTGTGACTTCTGAGCAGGAGAGTCGGGAGAGTGAGTGAGAGGGACTGGAATAGTGTGACTTCTGATCAGGAGAGTCGGGAGAGTGAGAGAGGGACTGGAATAGTGTGACTTCTGATCAGGAGAGTCGGGAGTGTGAGAGGGACTGGAATAGTGTGACTTCTGATCAGGAGAGTCGGGAGAGTGAGAGAGGGACTGGAATAGTGTGACTTCTGATCAGGAGAGTCGGGAGAGTGAGAGAGGGACTGGAATAGTGTGCCTTATGATCAGGAGAGTCGGGAGAGTGAGAGAGGGACTGGAATAGTGTGACTTCTGATCAGGAGAGTCGGGAGAGTGAGAGAGGGACTGGAATAGTGTGACTTCTGATCAGGAGAGTCGGGAGAGTGAGAGAGGGACTGGAATAGTGTGACTTCTGATCAGGAGAGTCGAGAGTGTGAGAGAGGGACTGGAATTGTGTGACTTCTGATCAGGAGAGTCGGGAGTGTGAGAGAGACTGGAATAGTGTGACTTCTGATCAGGAGAGTCGGGAGAGTGAGAGGGACTGGAATAGTGTGACTTCTGATCAGGAGAGTCGGGAGAGTGAGGGAGGGACTGGAATAGTGTGACTTCTGAGCAGGAGAGTCGGGAGAGTGAGAGAGGGACTGGAATAGTGTGACTTCTGATCAGGAGAGTCGGGAGAGTGAGAGGGACTGGAATAGTGTGACTTCTGATCAGGAGAGTCGGGAGAGTGAGAGAGGGACTGGAATAGTGTGACTTCTGATCAGGAGAGTCGGGAGTGAGAGAGGGACTGGAATAGTGTGACTTCTGATCAGGAGAGTCGGGAGTGTGAGAGAGGGACTGGAATAGTGTGACTTCTGATCAGGAGAGTCGGGAGAGTGAGAGAGGGACTGGAATAGTGTGACTTCTGATCAGGAGAGTCGGGAGAGTGAGAGAGGGACTGGAATAGTGTGACTTCTGATCAGGAGAGTCGGGAGAGTGAGGGAGGAACTGGAATAGTGTGACTTCTGATCAGGAGAGTCGGGAGAGTGAGAGATGGACTGGAATAGTGTGACTTGCGATCAGGAGAGTCGGGAGAGTGAGAGAGGGACTGGAATAGTGTGACTTCTGATCAGGAGAGTCGGGAGAGTGTGAGAGGGACTGGAATAGTGTGACTTCTGATCAGGAGAGTCGGGAGAGTGAGAGAGGGACTGGAATAGTGTGACTTCTGATCAGGAGAGTCGGGAGAGTGAGAGAGGGACTGGAATAGTGTGACTTCTGATCAGGAGAGTCGGGAGAGTGAGAGAGGGACTGGAATAGTGTGACTTCTGATCAGGAGAGTCGGGAGAGTGTGAGAGGGACTGGAATAGTGTGACTTCTGATCAGGAGAGTCGGGAGTGTGAGAGAGGGACTGGAATAGTGTGACTTCTGATCAGGAGAGTCGGGAGAGTGAGAGAGGGACTGGAATAGTGTGACTTCTGATCAGGAGAGTCGGGAGAGTGAGAGAGGAACTGGAATAGTGTGACTTCTGATCAGGAGAGTCGGGAGTGAGAGGGACTGGAATAATGTGACTTCTGATCAGGAGAGTCGGGAGTGTGAGAGAGGGACTGGAATAGTGTGACTTGCGATCAGGAGAGTCGGGAGAGTGAGAGAGGGACTGGAATAATGTGACTTCTGATCAGGAGAGTCGGGAGTGAGAGGGACTGGAATAGTGTGACTTCTGATCAGGAGAGTCGGGAGAGTGAGAGAGGAACTGGAATAGTGTGACTTCTGATCAGGAGAGTCGGGAGAGTGAGAGAGGGACTGGAATAGTGTGACTTCTGATCAGGAGAGTCGGGAGAGTGAGAGAGGGACTGGAATAGTGTGACTTCTGATCAGGAGAGTCGGGAGAGTGAGAGAGGGACTGGAATAATGTGACTTCTGATCAGGAGAGTCGGGAGTGAGAGGGACTGGAATAGTGTGACTTCTGATCAGGAGAGTCGGGAGAGTGAGAGAGGGACTGGAATAGTGTGACTTCAGATCAGGAGAGTCGGGAGTGTGAGAGAGGGACTGGAATAGTGTGACTTCTGATCAGGAGAGTCGGGAGAGTGAGAGAGGGACTGGAATAGTGTGACTTCTGATCAGGAGAGTCGGGAGTGAGAGGGACTGGAATAGTGTGACTTCTGATCAGGAGAGTCGGGAGAGTGAGAGAGGGACTGGAATAGTGTGACTTCTGATCAGGAGAGTCGGGAGAGTGAGAGAGGGACTGGAATAGTGTGACTTCTGATCAGGAGAGTCGGGAGAGTGAGAGAGGGACTGGAATAGTGTGACTTCTGATCAGGAGAGTCGGGAGAGTGAGAGAGGGACTGGAATAGTGTGACTTCTGATCAGGAGAGTCGGGAGAGTGAGAGATGGACTGGAATAGTGTGACTTCTGATCAGGAGAGTCGGGAGAGTGAGAGAGGGACTGGAATAGTGTGACTTCTGATCAGGAGAGTCGGGAGAGTGAGGGAGGGACTGGAATAGTGTGACTTCTGATCAGGAGAGTCGGGAGAGTGAGAGAGGAACTGGAATAGTGTGACTTCTGATCAGGAGAGTCGGGAGTGAGAGGGACTGGAATAGTGTGACTTCTGATCAGGAGAGTCGGGAGTGTGAGAGAGGGACTGGAATAGTGTGACTTCTGATCAGGAGAGTCGGGAGAGTGAGAGGGACTGGAATAGTGTGACTTCTGATCAGGAGAGTCGGGAGTGTGAGAGAGGGACTGGAATAGTGTGACTTCTGATCAGGAGAGTCGGGAGAGTGAGAGAGGGACTGGAATAGTGTGACTTCTGATCAGGAGAGTCGGGAGAGTGAGAGAGGGACTGGAATAGTGTGACTTCTGATCAGGAGAGTCGGGAGTGTGAGAGAGGGACTGGAATAGTGTGACTTCTGATCAGGAGAGTCGGGAGAGTGAGAGGGACTGGAATAGTGTGACTTCTGATCAGGAGAGTCGGGAGAGTGAGAGAGGGACTGGAATAGTGTGACTTCTGATCAGGAGAGTCGGGAGTGTGAGAGGGACTGGAATAGTGTGACTTCTGATCAGGAGAGTCGGGAGAGTGAGAGAGGGACTGGAATAGTGTGACTTCTGATCAGGAGAGTCGGGAGAGTGAGAGAGGGACTGGAATAGTGTGACTTCTGATCAGGAGAGTCGGGAGTGAGAGGGACTGGAATAGTGTGACTTCTGATCAGGAGAGTCGGGAGTGAGAGGAACTGGAATAGTGTGACTTCTGATCAGGAGAGTCGGGAGAGTGAGAGAGGGACTGGAATAGTGTGACTTCTGATCAGGAGAGTCGGGAGTGAGAGGAACTGGAATAGTGTGACTTCTGATCAGGAGAGTCGGGAGAGTGAGAGAGGGACTGGAATAGTGTGACTTCTGATCAGGAGAGTCGGGAGAGTGAGAGAGGGACTGGAATAGTGTGACTTCTGATCAGGAGAGTCGGGAGAGTGAGAGAGGAACTGGAATAGTGTGACTTCTGATCAGGAGAGTCGGGAGAGTGAGAGAGGGACTGGAATAGTGTGACTTCTGATCAGGAGAGTCGGGAGAGTGAGAGAGGGACTGGAATAGTGTGACTTCTGATCAGGAGAGTCGGGAGAGTGAGAGAGGGACTGGAATAGTGTGACTTCTGATCAGGAGAGTCGGGAGAGTGAGAGAGGGACTGGAATAGTGTGACTTCTGATCAGGAGAGTCGGGAGAGTGAGAGAGGGACTGGAATAGTGTGACTTCTGATCAGGAGAGTCGGGAGAGTGAGAGAGGGACTGGAATCGTGTGACTTCTGATCAGGAGAGTCGGGAGAGTGAGGGAGGGACTGGAATAGTGTGACTTCTGAGCAGGAGAGTCGGGAGAGTGAGAGAGGAACTGGAATAGTGTGACTTCTGATCAGGAGAGTCGGGAGTGTGAGAGAGGGACTGGAATAGTGTGACTTCTGATCAGGAGAGTCGGGAGAGTGAGAGGGACTGGAATAGTGTGACTTCTGATCAGGAGAGTCGGGAGAGTGAGAGAGGGACTGGAATAGTGTGACTTCTGATCAGGAGAGTCGGGAGAGTGAGAGGGACTGGAATAGTGTGACTTCTGATCAGGAGAGTCGGGAGAGTGAGAGAGGGACTGGAATCGTGTGACTTCTGATCAGGAGAGTCGGGAGAGTGAGGGAGGGACTGGAATCGTGTGACTTCTGATCAGGAGAGTCGGGAGAGTGAGAGAGGGACTGGAATAGTGTGACTTCTGATCAGGAGAGTCGGGAGTGAGAGGGAGGGACTGGAATCGTGTGACTTCTGAGCAGGAGAGTCGGGAGAGTGAGAGAGGGACTGGAATAGTGTGACTTCTGATCAGGAGAGTCGGGAGAGTGAGAGAGGGACTGGAATAGTGTGACTTCTGAGCAGGAGAGTCGGGAGAGTGAGAGAGGGACTGGAATAGTGTGACTTCTGATCAGGAGAGTCGGGAGAGTGAGAGGGACTGGAATAGTGTGACTTCTGATCAGGAGAGTCGGGAGAGTGAGAGAGGGACTGGAATAGTGTGACTTCTGATCAGGAGAGTCGGGAGTGTGAGAGAGGGACTGGAATAGTGTGACTTCTGATCAGGAGAGACGGGAGAGTGAGAGAGGGACTGGAATAGTGTGACTTCTGAGCAGGAGAGTCGGGAGAGTGAGAGAGGGACTGGAATAGTGTGACTTCTGATCAGGAGAGTCGGGAGAGTGAGAGAGGGACTGAATAGTGTGACTTCTGATCAGGAGAGTCGGGAGAGTGAGAGAGGGACTGGAATAGTGTGACTTCTGATCAGGAGAGTCGGGAGAGTGATGGAGGGACTGGAATAGTGTGACTTCTGATCAGGAGAGTCGGGAGAGTGAGAGGGACTGGAATAGTGTGACTTCTGATCAGGAGAGTCGGGAGAGTGAGAGAGGAACTGGAATAGTGTGACTTCTGATCAGGAGAGTTGGGAGTGAGAGGGACTGGAATAGTGTGACTTCTGATCAGGAGAGTCGGGAGTGTGAGAGAGGGACTGGAATAGTGTGACTTCTGATCAGGAGAGTCGGGAGAGTGAGAGAGGGACTGGAATAGTGTGACTTCTGATCAGGAGAGTCGGGAGAGTGAGAGAGGGACTGGAATAGTGTGACTTCTGATCTGGAGAGTCGGGAGTGAGATGGACTGGAATAGTGTGACTTCTGATCAGGAGAGTCGGGAGAGTGAGAGAGGGACTGGAATAGTGTGACTTCTGATCAGGAGAGTCGGGAGAGTGAGAGAGGGACTGGAATAGTGTGACTTCTGATCAGGAGAGTCGGGAGTGTGAGAGAGGGACTGGAATAGTGTGACTTCTGATCAGGAGAGTCGGGAGTGTGAGAGAGGGACTGGAATAGTGTGACTTCTGATCAGGAGAGTCGGGAGTGTGAGAGGGACTGGAATAGTGTGACTTCTGATCAGGAGAGTCGGGAGAGTGAGAGAGGGACTGGAATAGTGTGACTTCTGATCAGGAGAGTCGGGAGAGTGAGAGAGGGACTGGAATAGTGTGACTTCTGATCAGGAGGGTCGGGAGTGTGAGAGAGGGACTGGAATAGTGTGACTTCTGATCAGGAGAGTCGGGAGAGTGAGAGAGGGACTGGAATAGTGTGACTTCTGATCAGGAGAGTCGGGAGAGTGAGAGAGGGACTGGAATAGTGTGACTTCTGATCAGGAGAGTCGGGAGTGTGAGAGAGGGACTGGAATAGTGTGACTTCTGATCAGGAGAGTCGGGAGAGTGTGAGAGGGACTGGAATAGTGTGACTTCTGATCAGGAGAGTCGGGAGAGTGAGAGAGGGACTGGAATAGTGTGACTTCTGATCAGGAGAGTCGGGAGAGTGAGAGAGGGACTGGAATAGTGTGACTTCTGATCAGGAGAGTCGGGAGAGTGAGAGAGGGACTGGAATAGTGTGACTTCTGATCAGGAGAGTCGGGAGAGTGAGAGAGGGACTGGAATAGTGTGACTTCTGATCAGGAGAGTCGGGAGAGTGAGAGAGGGACTGGAATAGTGTGACTTCTGATCAGGAGAGTCGGGAGTGAGAGGGACTGGAATAGTGTGACTTCTGATCAGGAGAGTCGGGAGAGTGAGAGAGGGACTGGAATAGTGTGACTTCTGATCAGGAGAGTCGGGAGAGTGAGAGAGGGACTGGAATAGTGTGACTTCTGATCAGGAGAGTCGGGAGAGTGAGAGAGGGACTGGAATAGTGTGACTTCTGATCAGGAGAGTCGGGAGAGTGAGAGAGGGACTGGAATAGTGTGACTTCTGATCAGGAGAGTCGGGAGAGTGAGAGAGAGACTGGAATAGTGTGACTTCTGATCAGGAGAGTCGGGAGAGTGAGAGAGGGACTGGAATAGTGTGACTTCTGATCAGGAGAGTCGGGAGAGTGAGAGAGGGACTGGAATAGTGTGACTTCTGATCAGGAGAGTCGGGAGTGTGAGAGAGGGACTGGAATAGTGTGACTTCTGATCAGGAGAGTCGGGAGAGTGAGAGAGGGACTGAATAGTGTGACTTCTGATCAGGAGAGTCGGGAGAGTGAGAGAGGGACTGGAATAGTGTGACTTCTGATCAGGAGAGTCGGGAGAGTGATGGAGGGACTGGAATAGTGTGACCTCTGATCAGGAGAGTCGGGAGAGTGAGAGAGGAACTGGAATAGTGTGACTTCTGATCAGGAGAGTTGGGAGTGAGAGGGACTGGAATAGTGTGACTTCTGATCAGGAGAGTCGGGAGTGTGAGAGAGGGACTGGAATAGTGTGACTTCTGATCAGGAGAGTCGGGAGAGTGAGAGAGGGACTGGAATAGTGTGACTTCTGATCAGGAGAGTCGGGAGAGTGAGAGAGGGACTGGAATAGTGTGACTTCTGATCAGGAGAGTCGGGAGTGTGAAAGGGACTGGAATAGTGTGACTTCTGATCAAGAGAGTCGGGAGAGTGAGAGAGGGACTGGAATAGTGTGACTTCTGATCAGGTGAGTCGGGAGAGTGAGAGAGGGACTGGAATAGTGTGACTTCTGATCAGGAGAGTCGGGAGTGAGAGGGACTGGAATAGTGTGACTTCTGATCAGGAGAGTCGGGAGAGTGAGAGAGGGACTGGAATAGTGTGACTTCTGATCAGGAGAGTCGGGAGAGTGAGAGAGGGACTGGAATAGTGTGACTTCTGATCAGGAGAGTCGGGAGAGTGAGAGAGGGACTGGAATAGTGTGACTTCTGATCAGGAGAGTCGGGAGTGTGAGAGAGGGACTGGAATAGTGTGACTTCTGTTCAGGAGAGTCGGGAGAGTGAGAGAGGGACTGGAATAGTGTGACTTCTGATCAGGAGAGTCGGGAGAGTGAGAGATGGACTGGAATAGTGTGACTTCTGATCAGGAGAGTCGGGAGAGTGAGAGATGGACTGGAATAGTGTGACTTCTGATCAGGAGAGTCGGGAGAGTGAGAGAGGGACTGGAATAGTGTGACTTCTGAGCAGGAGAGTCGGGAGAGTGAGTGAGAGGGACTGGAATAGTGTGACTTCTGATCAGGAGAGTCGGGAGAGTGAGAGAGGGACTGGAATAGTGTGACTTCTGATCAGGAGAGTCGGGAGAGTGAGAGAGGGACTGGAATAGTGTGACTTCTGATCAGGAGAGTCGGGAGAGTGAGAGAGGGACTGGAATAGTGTGACTTCTGATCAGGAGAGTCGGGAGAGTGAGAGAGGGACTGGAATAGTGTGACTTCTGATCAGGAGAGTCGGGAGTGAGAGAGGGACTGGAATAGTGTGACTTCTGATCAGGAGAGTCGGGTGAGTGAGAGGGACTGGAATAGTGTGACTTCTGATCAGGAGAGTCGGGAGAGTGAGAGAGGGACTGGAATAGTGTGACTTCTGATCAGGAGAGTCGGGAGTGTGAGAGAGGGACTGGAATAGTGTGACTTCTGATCAGGAGAGTCGGGAGAGTGAGAGAGGGACTGGAATAGTGTGACTTCTGATCAGGAGAGTCGGGAGTGTGAGAGAGGGACTGGAATAGTGTGACTTCTGATCAGGAGAGTCGGGAGTGTGAGAGAGGGACTGGAATAGTGTGACTTCTGATCAGGAGAGTCGGGAGAGTGAGAGGGACTGGAATAGTGTGACTTCTGATCAGGAGAGTCGGGAGAGTGAGGGAGGGACTGGAATAGTGTGACTTCTGATCAGGAGAGTCGGGAGAGTGAGAGAGGGACTGGAATAGTGTGACTTCTGATCAGGAGAATCGGGAGTGAGAGGGACTGGAATAGTGTGACTTCTGATCAGGAGAGTCGGGAGTGTGAGAGAGGGACTGGAATAGTGTGACTTCTGATCAGGAGAGTCGGGAGAGTGAGAGAGGGACTGGAATAGTGTGACTTCTGATCAGGAGAGTCGGGAGAGTGTGAGAGGGACTGGAATAGTGTGACTTCTGATCAGGAGAGTCGGGAGTGTGAGAGGGACTGGAATAGTGTGACTTCTGATCAGGAGAGTCGGGAGTGTGAGAGAGGGACTGGAATAGTGTGACTTCTGATCAGGAGTGTCGGGAGTGTGAGAGAGGGACTGGAATAGTGTGACTTCTGATCAGGAGAGTCGGGAGTGTGAGAGAGGGACTGGAATAGTGTGACTTCTGATCAGGAGTGTCGGGAGAGTGAGAGAGGGACTGGAATAGTGTGACTTCTGATCAGGAGAGTCGGGAGTGTGACAAGCTTACGTGATCATCTCCACTGCTCAAAGGCTACACTGCCCCTGATCCTCTCTCTCAATTCTACCTCTTCTGATTCCCTCACATTCCCAGGTTTTGTGATCAGGAGAGATGGGGAATCGGTACTAGAACAGTGGGCCCACCCCCTTGATCAGGTGAGATGGGGAATCGGTACTAGAACAGTGGACCCACCCCCTCGATCAGGAGAGATGGGGAATCGGTACTAGAACAGTGGGCCCACCCCCTCGATCAGGAGAGATGGGGAATCGGTACTAGAACAGTGGGCCCACCCCCTCGATCAGGAGAGATGGGGAATCGGTACTAGAACAGTGGGCCCCACCCCCTCGATCAGGAGAGATGGGGAATCGGTCCTAGAACAGTGGGCCCACCCCCTTGATCAGGAGAGATGGGGAATTGGTACTAGAACAGTGGGCCCACCCCCTCGATCAGGAGAGATGGGGAATTGGTACTAGAACAGTGGGCCCACCACCTCGATCAGGAGAGATGGGGAATCGGTACTAGAACAGTGGGCCCACCCCCTCGATCAGGAGGGATTGGGAATCGGTACTAGAACAGTGGGCCCACCTCCTCGATCAGGAGAGATGGGGAGTTGGTACTAGAACAGTGGGCCCACCCCCTCGATCAGGAGAGTTGGGGAATTGGTACTAGAACAGTGGGCCCACCCCCTCGATCAGGAGAGATGGGGAATCGGTACTAGAACAGTGGGCCCACCCCCTTCGATCAGGAGAGATGGGGAATCGGTCCTAGAACAGTGGGCCCCACCCCCTCGATCAGGAGAGATGGGGAATCGGTACTAGAACAGTGGGCCCACCCCCTCGATCAGGAGAGATGGGGAATCGGTACTAGAACAGTGGGCCCACCCCCTCGATCAGGAGAGTTGGGGAATTGGTACTAGAACAGTGGGCCCACCCCCTCGATCAGGAGAGATGGGGAATTGGTACTAGAACAGTGGGCCCACCCCCTCGATCAGGAGAGATGGGGAATCGGTACTAGAACAGTGGGCCCACCCCCTCGATCAGGAGAGATGGGGAATCTGTACTAGAACAGTGGGCCCACCCCCTCGATCAGGAGAGATGGGGAATCGGTACTAGAACAGTGGGCCCACCCCCTCGATCAGGAGAGATGGGGAATCGGTACTAGAACAGTGGGCCCACCCCCTCGATCAGGAGAGATGGGGAATTGGTACTAGAACAGTGGGCCCACCCCCTCGATCAGGAGAGTTGGGGAATAGATACTAGAACAGTGGGCCCCACCCCCTCGATCAGGAGAGATGGGGAATCGGTACTAGAACATTGGGCCCACCCCCTTGATCAGGAGAGATGGGGAATTGGTACTAGAACAGTGGGCCCACCCCCTCGATCAGGAGAGATGGGGAATTGGTACTAGAACAGTGGGCCCACCCCCTCGATCAGGAGAGATGGGGAATTGGTACTAGAACAGTGGGACCCACCCCCTCGATCAGGAGAGATGGGGAATTGGTACTATAACATTGGGCCCCACCCCCTCGATCAGGAGAGATGGGGAATCGGTACTGGAACAGTGGGCCCACCCCCTTGATCAGGAGAGATGTGGAATCGGTACTAGAACAGTGGGCCCACCCCCTCGATCAGGAGAGTTGAGGAATTGGTACTAGAACAGTGGGCCCACCCCCTCGATCAGGAGATTTCAGGAATTGGTACTAGAACAGTGGGCCCACCCCCTCGATCAGGAGAGTTGAGGAATTGGTACTAGAACAGTGGGCCCACCCCCTCGATCAGGAGAGTTGAGGAATTGGTACTAGAACAGTGGGCCCACCCCCTCGATCAGGAGAGATGGGGAATCGGTACTAGAACAGTGGGCCCACCCCCTCGATCAGCAGAGTTGAGGAATCGGTACTAGAACAGTGGGCCCCACCCCCTTGATCAGGAGAGATGGGGAATCGGTACTAGAACAGTGGGCCCACCCCCTCGATCAGGAGAGTTGGGGAATTGGTACTAGAACAGTGGGCCCACCCCCTCGATCAGGAGAGATGGGGAATCGGTACTAGAACAGTGGGCCCACCCCCTTCGATCAGGAGAGATGGGGAATCGGTCCTAGAACAGTGGGCCCCACCCCCTCGATCAGGAGAGATGGGGAATCGGTACTAGAACAGTGGGCCCACCCCCTCGATCAGGAGAGATGGGGAATCGGTACTAGAACAGTGGGCCCACCCCCTCGATCAGGAGAGTTGGGGAATTGGTACTAGAACAGTGGGCCCACCCCCTCGATCAGGAGAGATGGGGAATTGGTACTAGAACAGTGGGCCCACCCCCTCGATCAGGAGAGATGGGGAATCGGTACTAGAACAGTGGGCCCACCCCCTCGATCAGGAGAGATGGGGAATCGGTACTAGAACAGTGGGCCCACCCCCTCGATCAGGAGAGATGGGGAATCGGTACTAGAACGGTGGGCCCACCCCCTCGATCAGGAGAGATGGGGAATCGGTACTAGAACAGTGGGCCCACCCCCTCGATCAGGAGAGATGGGGAATCGGTACTAGAATAGTGGGCCCACCCCCTCGATCAGGAGAGATGGGGAATTGGCACTAGAACAGTGGGCCCACCCCCTCGATCAGGAGAGATGGGGAATCGGTACTAGAACAGTGGGCCCACCCCCTCGATCAGGAGAGATGGGGAATCGGTACTAGAACAGTGGGCCCACCCCCTCGATCAGGAGAGATGGGGAATCGGTACTAGAACAGTGGGCCCACCCCCTCGATCAGGAGAGATGGGGAATCGGTACTAGAACAGTGGGCCCACCCCCTCGATCAGGAGAGATGGGGAATCGGTACTAGAATAGTGGGCCCACCCCCTCGATCAGGAGAGATGGGGAATCGGTACTAGAACAGTGGGCCCACCCCCTCGATCAGGAGAGTTGAGGAATTGGTACTAGAACAGTGGGCCCACCCCCTCGATCAGGAGAGATGGGGAATCGGTACTAGAACAGTGGGCCCACCCCCTCGATCAGGAGAGTTGAGGAATTGGTACTAGAACAGTGGGCCCACCCCCTCGATCAGGAGAGATGGGGAATCGGTACTAGAACAGTGGGCCCACCCCCTCGATCAGGAGAGATGGGGAATCGGTACTAGAACAGTGGGCCCACCCCCTCGATCAGGAGAGTTGAGGAGTGTGCGATGAGTGTTTAACTGTCAGTTAAACGGGAGAATTTCTGATTCCATGAAAACTGCCTATCGGAACTTAATCACGATCATTGCTGGATCACGAACAGGTCTGAGAGAGGCCATCGATTGGCCTCTTTCCACAGAGGCGGCCTGACCCTCAGCTTTTTCTGGTTTTTCTTCAGATTTCCAGCATCTGCAGTATTTTGCTTTCAGCCTAAGGTGGTGATGCACGATTCTTGATTTTGTTCATGATCCCCTCTCCCCACCTTCTCTCACACTCCCTCTCTAACCCCGTCACCCTCCCTAGGATCTCAGGAGATTTTGAAGGGGTGTGATTCCTGGACAATGCCGAGAAGGCACAGGGTTCGGACACTGAAGCAATTATGTCTGAGTAACATGGCGGCTAACATGAAGGAAGTGTGGGCCAAGGATTACACAGACAACGACCTGACCGAGTACCACTGTCTGTACATCATGGGGCCGTTCAACGACCTTGGTAAGAGTACCACCAGGGAATGAGCATGAATAGCAGAGTAATCACCATCCCAGGCACTGCTCCACCAATCCGACAAATCCACTGTCTCTAAACTTTACCGAATCCAGAATCCAACCAGGAGCACCAAAGGACAACTTATTTTAAAGATTCGCATTCCCCAGGAGTGAGTTACAGACTGGAATCTAATCGGGGGGGTTTATATATAGAATAACAGATACCCGGGAGTGAGTTACAGGCTGGAATCCAATCGGGGGGTTCGGGGGGGTTTATATATAGAATAACAGATACCTGGGAGTGAGTGACAGGCTGGAATCTAATCGAGGGGTTCGGTGGGTTTATATATAGAATAAAAGATACCTGGGAGTGAGTTACAGACTGGAATCTAATCGAGGGGTTCGGGGGGTTTATATATAGAATAACAGATACCTGTGAGTGAGTTACGGACTGGAATCTAATCGAGGGGTTCGGGGGGTTTATATATAGAATAACAGATACCTGGGAGTGAGTTACGGACTGGAATCTAATCGAGGGGATCGGGGGGGTTTATATATAGAATAACAGATACCTGGGAGTGAGTTACGGACTGGAATCTAATCGAGGGGTTCGGGGGGTTTATATATAGAATAACAGATACCTGGGAGTGAGTTACGGACTGGAATCTAATCGAGGGGTTCGGGGGGTTTATATATAGAATAACAGATACCCGGGAGTGAGTTACGGACTGGAATCTAATCGAGGGGTTCGGGGGGTTTATATATAGAATAACAGATACCTGGGAGTGAGTTACAGGCTGGAATCTAATCGAGGGATTCGGGGGGTTTATATATAGAATAACAGATACCTGGGAGTGAGTTACAGGCTGGAATCTAATCGAGGGGTTCGGGGGGTTTATATATAGAATAACAGATACCTGGGAGTGAGTTACAGGCTGGAATCTAATCGAGGGGTTCGGGGGATTTATATATCGAATAACAGATACCCGGGAGTGAGTTACAGACTGGAATCTAATCGAGGGGTTTGGGGGGTTTATATATAGAATAACAGATACCTGGGAGTGAGTTACAGACTGGAATCTAATCGAGGGGTTCGGGGGGTTTATATATAGAATAACAGATACCCAGGAGTGAGTTACAGGCTGGAATCCAATCGAGGGGTTCGGGGGGTTTATATATAGAATAACAGATACCCGGGAGTGAGTTACAGGCTGGAATCCAATCGAGGGGTTCGGGGGGGTTTATTTATAGAATAACAGATACCCGGGAGTGAGTTACAGACTGGAATCTAATCGAGGGGTTCGGGGGGTTTATAGAGAGAATAACAGATACCCAGGAGTGAGTTACAGGCTGGAATCCAATCGAGGGGTTCGGGGGGTTTATATATAGAATAACAGATACCCGGGAGTGAGTTACAGACTGGAATCTAATCGAGGGATTCGGGGGTGTTTATATACAGAATAACAGATACCCGGGAGTGAGTTACAGACTGGAATCTAATCGAGGGGTTCGGGGGGTTTATATATAGAATAACAGATACCTGGGAGTGAGTTACAGACTGGAATCTAATCGAGGGGTTCCGGGGGTTTATATATAGAATAACAGATACCCGGGAGTGAGTTACAGGCTGGAATCTAATCGAGGGATTCGGGGGGTTTATATATAGAATAACAGATACCCGGGAGTGAGTTACAGGCTGGAATCTAATCGAGGGATTCGGGGGGTTTATATATAGAATAACAGATACCCGGGAGTGAGTTACAGGCTGGAATCTAATCGAGAGGTTTGGGGGGTTTATATATAGAATAACAGATATCCGGGAGTGAGTTACAGACTGGAATCTAATCGAGGGTTTCGGGGGGTTTTCCAGAGAATAACAGATACCTGGGAGCGAGTTACAGGCTGGAATCTAATCGAGGGGCTCGGGGAGTGTATTTTCAGAATAACAGATACCCGGGAGTGAGTTACAGGCTGGAATCTAATCGAGGGGCTCGGGGGGGTGTATTTTTAGAATAACAGATACCCGGGAGTGAGTGACAGGCTGGAATCTAATCGAGTGGTTCGGGGGTTTTATATATAGAATAACAGATAGCTGGTGGGTGAGTTACGGACTGGAATCTAATCGAGGGGTTCGGGGGATTTATATATCGAATAACAGATACCCGGGAGTGAGTTACAGACTGGAATCTAATCGAGGGGTTTGGGGGGGTTTATATATAGAATAACAGATACTCCGGAGTGAGTTACAGGCTGGAATCTAATCGAGGGGTTCGGGGGGCTTATATGTAGAATAACAGATACTCGGGAGTGAGTTCCAGACTGGAATCGAATCGAGGGGTTCGGGGGGTTTATATATAGAATAACAGATACCTGGGAGTGAGTTACAGACTGGAATCTAATCGAGGCGTTCGGGGGGTTTATATATCGAATAACAGATACCCAGGAGTGAGTTACAGACTGGAATCTGATCGAGGGGTTCGGGGGGTTTATATATAGAATAACAGATACCCAGGAGTGAGTTACAGGCTGGAATCCAATCGAGGGATTCGGGGGGTTTATATATAGAATAATAGATACCCGGGAGTGAGTTACAGACTAGAATCTAATCGAGGGGTTCCGGGGGTTTATATATAGAATAACAGATACCTGGGAGTGAGTTACAGACTGGAATCTAATCGAGGGGTTCCGGGGGTTTATATATAGAATAACAGATACCCGGGAGTGAGTTACAGGCTGGAATCCAATCGAGGGGATCGGGGGGTTTATATATAGAATAACAGATACCCGGGAGTGAGTTACAGGCTGGAATCTAATCGAGGGGTTCGGGGGGGTTTATTTATAGAATAACAGATACCCGGGAGTGAGTTACAGACTGGAATCTAATCGAGGGGTTCGGGGGGTTTATATATAGAATAACAGATACCCAGGAGTGAGTTACAGGCTGGAATCCAATCGAGGGGTTCGGGGGGTTTATATATAGAATAACAGATACCCGGGAGTGAGTTACAGACTGGAATCTAATCGAGGGGTTCGGGGGGTTCATATATAGAATAACAGATACCTGGGAGTGAGTTACAGACTGGAATCTAACCGAGTGGTTAGGGGGGGTTTATATATAGAATAACAGATACCTGGGAGTGAGTTACGGACTGGAATCTAATCGAGGGGTTCGGGGGGTTTATATATAGAATAACAGATACCCGGGAGTGAGTTACGGACTGGAATCTAATCGAGGGGTTCGGGGGGTTTATATATAGAATAACAGATATCCGGGAGTGAGTTACAGACTGGAATCTAATCGAGGGGTTCGGGGGGTTTATATATAGAAAAACAGATACCCGGGAGTGAGTTACAGGCTGGAATCTAATCGAGGGATTCGGGGGGTTTATATATAGAATAACAGATACCTGGGAGTGAGTTACAGGCTGGAATCTAATCGAGGGATTCGGGGGGTTTATAGAGAGAATAACAGATACCTGGGAGTGAGTTACAGGCTGGAATCTAATCGAGGGGTTCGGGGGGTTTATATATAGAATAACAGATACCTGGGAGTGAGTTACAGGCTGGAATCTAATCGAGGGGTTCGGGGGATTTACATATCGAATAACAGATACCCGGGAGTGAGTTACAGACTGGAATCTAATCGAGGGGTTTGGGGGGGTTTATATATAGAATAAAAGATACCTGGGAGTGAGTTACAGACTGGAATCTAATCGAGGGGTTCGGGGGGTTTATATATAGAATAACAGATACCCAGGAGTGAGTTACAGGCTGGAATCTAATCGAGGGGTTCGGGGGGTTTATATATAGAATAAAAGATACCTGGGAGTGAGTTACAGACTGGAATCTAATCGAGGGGTTCGGGGGGTTTATATATAGAATAACAGATACCCAGGAGTGAGTTACAGGCTGGAATCCAATCGAGGGGTTCGGGGGGTTTATATATAGAATAACAGATACCCGGGAGTGAGTTACAGGCTGGAATCCAATCGAGGGGTTCGGGGGGGTTTATTTATAGAATAGCAGATACCCGGGAGTGAGTTACAGACTGGAATCTAATCGAGGGGTTCGGGGGGTTTATAGAGAGAATAACAGATACCCAGGAGTGAGTTACAGGCTGGAATCCAATCGAGGGGTTCGGGGGGTTTATATATAGAATAACAGATACCCGGGAGTGAGTTACAGACTGAAATATAATCGAGGGGTTCGGGGGGTTTATATATAGAATAACAGATACCCGGGAGTGAGTTACGGACTGGAATCTAATCGAGGGGTTCGGGGGGTTTATATATAGAATAACAGATACCCGGGAGTGAGTTACGGACTGGAATCTAATCGAGGGGTTCGGGGGGTTTATATATAGAATAACAGATATCCGGGAGTGAGTTACAGACTGGAATCTAATCGAGGGGTTCGGGGGGTTTATATATAGAAAAACAGATACCCGGGAGTGAGTTACAGGCTGGAATCTAATCGAGGGATTCGGGGGGTTTATATATAGAATAACAGATACCCGGGAGTGAGTTACAGGCTGGAATCTAATCGAGGGATTCGGGGGGTTTATATATAGAATAACAGATACCTGGGAGTGAGTTACAGGCTGGAATCTAATCGAGGGGTTCGGGGGGTTTATATATAGAATAACAGATACCTGGGAGTGAGTTACAGGCTGGAATCTAATCGAGGGGTTCGGGGGATTTATATATCGAATAACAGATACCCGGGAGTGAGTTACAGACTGGAATCTAATCGAGGGGTTTGGGGGGGTTTAAATATAGAACAACAGATACTCCGGAGTGAGTTGCAGGCTGGAATCTAATCGAGGGGTTCGGGGGGTTTATATATAGAATAAAAGATACCTGGGAGTGAGTTACAGACTGGAATCTAATCGAGGGGTTCGGGGGGTTTATATATAGAATAACAGATACCCAGGAGTGAGTTACAGGCTGGAATCCAATCGAGGGGTTCGGGGGGTTTATATATAGAATAACAGATACCCGGGAGTGAGTTACAGGCTGGAATCCAATCGAGGGGTTCGGGGGGTTTATATATAGAATAACAGATACCCGGGAGTGAGTTACAGGCTGGAATCCAATCGAGGGGTTCGGGGGGGTTTATTTATAGAATAACAGATACCCGGGAGTGAGTTACAGACTGGAATCTAATCGAGGGGTTCGGGGGGTTTATAGAGAGAATAACAGATACCCAGGAGTGAGTTACAGGCTGGAATCCAATCGAGGGGTTCGGGGGGTTTATATATAGAATAACAGATACCCGGGAGTGAGTTACAGACTGGAATCTAATCGAGGGGTTCGGGGGGTTTATATATAGAATAACAGATACCCGGGAGTGAGTTACGGACTGGAATCTAATCGAGGGGTTCCGGGGGTTTATATATAGAATAACAGATACCCGGGAGTGAGTTACAGGCTGGAATCTAATCGAGGGATTCGGGGGGTTTATATATAGAATAACAGATACCCGGGAGTGAGTTGCAGGCTGGAATCCAATCGAGGGATTCGGGGGGTTTATATACAGAATAACAGATACCCGGGAGTGAGTTACAGGCTGGAATCTAATCGAGGGATTCGGGGGGTTTATATATAGAATAACAGATACCCGGGAGTGAGTTACAGGCTGGAATCTAATCGAGGGGTTCGGGGGGTTTATATATAGAATAACAGACACCTGGGAGTGAGTTACAGGCTGGAATCTAATCGAGGGGTTCGGAGGGGTTTATATATAGAATAACAGATACCCGGGAGTGAGTTACAGGCTGGAATCTAATCGAGGGGTTCGGGGGGTTTATATATAGAATAACACAGACCCGGGAGTGAGTTACAGACTGGAATCTAATCGAGAGGTTTGGGGGGTTTATATATAGAATAACAGATATCCGGGAGTGAGTTACAGACTGGAATCTAATTGAGGGTTTCGGGGGGTTTTCCAGAGAATAACAGATACCTGGGAGCGAGTTACAGGCTGGAATCTAATCGAGGGGCTCGGGGGGTGTATTTTCAGAATAACAGATACCCGGGAGTGAGTTACAGGCTGGAATCTAATCGAGGGGCTCGGGGGGGTGTATTTTTAGAATAACAGATACCCGGGAGTGAGTGACAGGCTGGAATCTAATCGAGTGGTTCGGGGGTTTTATATATAGAATAACAGATAGCTGGTGGGTGAGTTACGGACTGGAATCTAATCGAGGGGTTCGGGGGATTTATATATCGAATAACAGATACCCGGGAGTGAGTTACAGACTGGAATCTAATCGAGGGGTTTGGGGGGGTTTATATATAGAATAACAGATACTCCGGAGTGAGTTACAGGCTGGAATCTAATCGAGGGGTTCGGGGGGCTTATATGTAGAATAACAGATACTCGGGAGTGAGTTCCAGACTGGAATCGAATCGAGGGGTTCGGGGGGTTTATATATAGAATAACAGATACCTGGGAGTGAGTTACAGACTGGAATCTAATCGAGGCGTTCGGGGGGTTTATATATCGAATAACAGATACCCAGGAGTGAGTTACAGACTGGAATCTGATCGAGGGGTTCGGGGGGTTTATATATAGAATAACAGATACCCAGGAGTGAGTTACAGGCTGGAATCCAATCGAGGGATTCGGGGGGTTTATATATAGAATAATAGATACCCGGGAGTGAGTTACAGACTAGAATCTAATCGAGGGGTTCCGGGGGTTGATATATAGAATAACAGATACCTGGGAGTGAGTTACAGACTGGAATCTAATCGAGGGGTTCCGGGGGTTTATATATAGAATAACAGATACCCGGGAGTGAGTTACAGGCTGGAATCCAATCGAGGGGATCGGGGGGTTTATATATAGAATAACAGATACCCGGGAGTGAGTTACAGGCTGGAATCTAATCGAGGGGTTCGGGGGGGTTTATTTATAGAATAACAGATACCCGGGAGTGAGTTACAGACTGGAATCTAATCGAGGGGTTCGGGGGGTTTATATATAGAATAACAGATACCCAGGAGTGAGTTACAGGCTGGAATCCAATCGAGGGGTTCGGGGGGTTTATATATAGAATAACAGATACCCGGGAGTGAGTTACAGACTGGAATCTAATCGAGGGGTTCGGGGGGTTTATATATAGAATAACAGATACCTGGGAGTGAGTTACAGACTGGAATCTAACCGAGTGGTTAGGGGGGGTTTATATATAGAATAACAGATACCTGGGAGTGAGTTACGGACTGGAATCTAATCGAGGGGTTCGGGGGGTTTATATATAGAATAACAGATACCCGGGAGTGAGTTACGGACTGGAATCTAATCGAGGGGTTCGGGGGGTTTATATATAGAATAACAGATATCCGGGAGTGAGTTACAGACTGGAATCTAATCGAGGGGTTCGGGGGGTTTATATATAGAAAAACAGATACCCGGGAGTGAGTTACAGGCTGGAATCTAATCGAGGGATTCGGGGGGTTTATATATAGAATAACAGATACCTGGGAGTGAGTTACAGGCTGGAATCTAATCGAGGGATTCGGGGGGTTTATATATAGAATAACAGATACCTGGGAGTGAGTTACAGGCTGGAATCTAATCGAGGGGTTCGGGGGGTTTATATATAGAATAACAGATACCTGGGAGTGAGTTACAGGCTGGAATCTAATCGAGGGGTTCGGGGGATTTACATATCGAATAACAGATACCCGGGAGTGAGTTACAGACTGGAATCTAATCGAGGGGTTTGGGGGGGTTTATATATAGAATAAAAGATACCTGGGAGTGAGTTACAGACTGGAATCTAATCGAGGGGTTCGGGGGGTTTATATATAGAATAACAGATACCCAGGAGTGAGTTACAGGCTGGAATCTAATCGAGGGGTTCGGGGGGTTTATATATAGAATAAAAGATACCTGGGAGTGAGTTACAGACTGGAATCTAATCGAGGGGTTCGGGGGGTTTATATATAGAATAACAGATACCCAGGAGTGAGTTACAGGCTGGAATCCAATCGAGGGGTTCGGGGGGTTTATATATAGAATAACAGATACCCGGGAGTGAGTTACAGGCTGGAATCCAATCGAGGGGTTCGGGGGGGTTTATTTATAGAATAGCAGATACCCGGGAGTGAGTTACAGACTGGAATCTAATCGAGGGGTTCGGGGGGTTTATAGAGAGAATAACAGATACCCAGGAGTGAGTTACAGGCTGGAATCCAATCGAGGGGTTCGGGGGGTTTATATATAGAATAACAGATACCCGGGAGTGAGTTACAGACTGGAATCTAATCGAGGGGTTCGGGGGGTTTATATATAGAATAACAGATACCCGGGAGTGAGTTACGGACTGGAATCTAATCGAGGGGTTCGGGGGGTTTATATATAGAATAACAGATACCCGGGAGTGAGTTACGGACTGGAATCTAATCGAGGGGTTCGGGGGGTTTATATATAGAATAACAGATATCCGGGAGTGAGTTACAGACTGGAATCTAATCGAGGGGTTCGGGGGGTTTATATATAGAAAAACAGATACCCGGGAGTGAGTTACAGGCTGGAATCTAATCGAGGGATTCGGGGGGTTTATATATAGAATAACAGATACCCGGGAGTGAGTTACAGGCTGGAATCTAATCGAGGGATTCGGGGGGTTTATATATAGAATAACAGATACCTGGGAGTGAGTTACAGGCTGGAATCTAATCGAGGGGTTCGGGGGGTTTATATATAGAATAACAGATACCTGGGAGTGAGTTACAGGCTGGAATCTAATCGAGGGGTTCGGGGGATTTATATATCGAATAACAGATACCCGGGAGTGAGTTACAGACTGGAATCTAATCGAGGGGTTTGGGGGGGTTTAAATATAGAACAACAGATACTCCGGAGTGAGTTGCAGGCTGGAATCTAATCGAGGGGTTCGGGGGGTTTATATATAGAATAAAAGATACCTGGGAGTGAGTTACAGACTGGAATCTAATCGAGGGGTTCGGGGGGTTTATATATAGAATAACAGATACCCAGGAGTGAGTTACAGGCTGGAATCCAATCGAGGGGTTCGGGGGGTTTATATATAGAATAACAGATACCCGGGAGTGAGTTACAGGCTGGAATCCAATCGAGGGGTTCGGGGGGTTTATATATAGAATAACAGATACCCGGGAGTGAGTTACAGGCTGGAATCCAATCGAGGGGTTCGGGGGGGTTTATTTATAGAATAACAGATACCCGGGAGTGAGTTACAGACTGGAATCTAATCGAGGGGTTCGGGGGGTTTATAGAGAGAATAACAGATACCCAGGAGTGAGTTACAGGCTGGAATCCAATCGAGGGGTTCGGGGGGTTTATATATAGAATAACAGATACCCGGGAGTGAGTTACAGACTGGAATCTAATCGAGGGGTTCGGGGGGTTTATATATAGAATAACAGATACCCGGGAGTGAGTTACGGACTGGAATCTAATCGAGGGGTTCCGGGGGTTTATATATAGAATAACAGATACCCGGGAGTGAGTTACAGGCTGGAATCTAATCGAGGGATTCGGGGGGTTTATATATAGAATAACAGATACCCGGGAGTGAGTTACAGGCTGGAATCCAATCGAGGGATTCGGGGGGTTTATATACAGAATAACAGATACCCGGGAGTGAGTTACAGGCTGGAATCTAATCGAGGGATTCGGGGGGTTTATATATAGAATAACAGATACCCGGGAGTGAGTTACAGGCTGGAATCTAATCGAGGGGTTCGGGGGGTTTATATATAGAATAACAGACACCTGGGAGTGAGTTACAGGCTGGAATCTAATCGAGGGGTTCGGAGGGGTTTATATATAGAATAACAGATACCCGGGAGTGAGTTACAGGCTGGAATCTAATCGAGGGGTTCGGGGGGTTTATATATAGAATAACACAGACCCGGGAGTGAGTTACAGACTGGAATCTAATCGAGAGGTTTGGGGGGTTTATATATAGAATAACAGATATCCGGGAGTGAGTTACAGACTGGAATCTAATTGAGGGTTTCGGGGGGTTTTCCAGAGAATAACAGATACCTGGGAGCGAGTTACAGGCTGGAATCTAATCGAGGGGCTCGGGGGGTGTATTTTCAGAATAACAGATACCCGGGAGTGAGTTACAGGCTGGAATCTAATCGAGGGGCTCGGGGGGGTGTATTTTTAGAATAACAGATACCCGGGAGTGAGTGACAGGCTGGAATCTAATCGAGTGGTTCGGGGGTTTTATATATAGAATAACAGATAGCTGGTGGGTGAGTTACGGACTGGAATCTAATCGAGGGGTTCGGGGGATTTATATATCGAATAACAGATACCCGGGAGTGAGTTACAGACTGGAATCTAATCGAGGGGTTTGGGGGGGTTTATATATAGAATAACAGATACTCCGGAGTGAGTTACAGGCTGGAATCTAATCGAGGGGTTCGGGGGGCTTATATGTAGAATAACAGATACTCGGGAGTGAGTTCCAGACTGGAATCGAATCGAGGGGTTCGGGGGGTTTATATATAGAATAACAGATACCTGGGAGTGAGTTACAGACTGGAATCTAATCGAGGCGTTCGGGGGGTTTATATATCGAATAACAGATACCCAGGAGTGAGTTACAGACTGGAATCTGATCGAGGGGTTCGGGGGGTTTATATATAGAATAACAGATACCCAGGAGTGAGTTACAGGCTGGAATCCAATCGAGGGATTCGGGGGGTTTATATATAGAATAACAGATACCCGGGAGTGAGTTACAGACTGGAATCTAATCGAGGGGTTCCGGGGGTTTATATATAGAATAACAGATACCTGGGAGTGAGTTACAGACTGGAATCTAATCGAGGGGTTCGGGGGGTTTATATATAGAATAACAGATACCCGGGAGTGAGTTTCAGGCTGGAATCTGATCGAGGGGTTCGGGGGGTTTATATATAGAATAACAGATACCCAGGAGTGAGTTACAGGCTGGAATCCAATCGAGGGGATCGGGGGGTTAATATATAGAATAACAGATACCCGGGAGTGAGTTACAGGCTGGAATCCAATCGAGGGGTTCGGGGGGGTTTATTTATAGAATAACAGATACCCGGGAGTGAGTTACAGACTGGAATCTAATCGAGGGGTTCGGGGGGTTTATATATAGAATAACAGATACCCAGGAGTGAGTTACAGGCTGGAATCCAATCGAGGGGTTCGGGGGGTTTATATATAGAATAACAGATACCCGGGAGTGAGTTACAGACTGGAATCTAATCGAGGGGTTCGGGGGGTTTATATATAGAATAACAGATACCCGGGAGTGAGTTACAGACTGGAATCTAACCGAGTGGTTCGGGGGGGTTTATATATAGAATAACAGATACCTGGGAGTGAGTTACGGACTGGAATCTAATCGAGGGGTTCGGGGGGTTTATATATAGAATAACAGATACCCGGGAGTGAGTTACGGACTGGAATCTAATCGAGGGGTTCGGGGGGTTTACATATAGAATAACAGATATCCGGGAGTGAGTTACAGGCTGGAATCTAATCGAGGGATTCGGGGGGTTGAAATATAGAAAAACAGATACCCGGGAGTGAGTTACAGGCTGGAATCTAATCGAGGGATTCGGGGGGTTTATATATCGAATAACAGATACCCGGGAGTGAGTTACAGGCTGGAATCTAATCGAGGGATTCGGGGGGTTTATATATAGAATAACAGATACCTGGGAGTGAGTTACAGGCTGGAATCTAATCGAGGGGTTCGGGGGGTTTATATATAGAATAACAGATACCTGGGAGTGAGTTACAGGCTGGAATCTAATCGAGGGGTTCGGGGGATTTATATATCGAATAACAGATACCCGGGAGTGAGTTACAGACTGGAATCTAATCGAGGGGTTTGGGGGGGTTTAAATATAGAACAACAGATACTCCGGAGTGAGTTACAGGCTGGAATCTAATCGAGGGGTTCGGGGGGTTTATATATAGAATAAAAGATACCTGGGAGTGAGTTACAGACTGGAATCTAATCGAGGGGTTCGGGGGGTTTATATATAGAATAACAGATACCCAGGAGTGAGTTACAGGCTGGAATCCAATCGAGGGGGTCGGGGGGTTTATATATAGAATAACAGATACCCGGGAGTGAGTTACAGGCTGGAATCCAATCGAGGGGTTCGGGGGGGTTTATTTATAGAATAACAGATACCCGGGAGTGAGTTACAGACTGGAATCTAATCGAGGGGTTCGGGGGGTTTATATATAGAATAAAAGATACCTGGGAGTGAGTTACAGACTGGAATCTAATCGAGGGGTTCGGGGGGTTTATAGAGAGAATAACAGATACCCAGGAGTGAGTTACAGGCTGGAATCCAATCGAGGGGTTCGGGGGGTTTATATATAGAATAACAGATACCCGGGAGTGAGTTACAGACTGGAATCTAATCGAGGGGTTCGGGGGGTTTATATATAGAATAACAGATACCCGGGAGTGAGTTACAGACTGGAATCTAATCGAGGGGTTCCGGGGGTTTATTTCTAGAATAACAGATACCCGGGAGTGAGTTACAGGCTGGAATCTAATCGAGGGATTCGGGGGGTTTATATATAGAATAACAGATACCCGGGAGTGAGTTACAGGCTGGAATCTAATCGAGGGATTCGGGGGGTTTATATACAGAATAACAGATACCCGGGAGTGAGTTACAGGCTGGAATCTAATCGAGGGATTCGGGGGGTTTATATATAGAATAACAGATACCCGGGAGTGAGTTACAGGCTGGAATCTAATCGAGGGATTCGGGGGGTTTATATATAGAATAACAGATACCCGGGAGTGAGTTACAGGCTGGAATCTAATCGAGGGGTTCGGGGGGTTTATATATAGAATAACAGACACCTGGGAGTGAGTTACAGGCTGGAATCTAATCGAGGGGTTCGGGGGGTTTATATATAGAATAACACAGACCCGGGAGTGAGTTACAGACTGGAATCTAATCGAGAGGTTCGGGGGGTTTATATATAGAATAACAGATATCCGGGAGTGAGTTACAGACTGGAATCTAATCGAGGGTTTCGGGGGGTTTTCCAGAGAATAACAGATACCTGGGAGCGAGTTACAGGCTGGAATCAAATCGAGGGGCTCGGGGGGTGTATTTTCAGAATAACAGATACCCGGGAGTGAGTTACAGGCTGGAATCTAATCGAGGGGCTCGGGGGGGTGTATTTTTAGAATAACAGATACCCGGGAGTGAGTTACAGGCTGGAATCTAATCGAGGGGTTCGGGGGGATTATATATAGAATAACAGATACCTGGGAGTGAGTGACAGGCTGGAATCTAATCGAGTGGTTCGGGGGTTTTATATATAGAATAACAGATAGCTGGTGGGTGAGTTACGGACTGGAATCTAATCGAGGGGTTCGGGGGATTTATATATCGAATAACAGATACCCGGGAGTGAGTTACAGACTGGAATCTAATCGAGGGGTTTGGGGGGGTTTATATATAGAATAACAGATACTCCGGAGTGAGTTACAGGCTGGAATCTAATCGAGGGGTTCGGGGGGCTTATATGTAGAATAACAGATACTCGGGAGTGAGTTCCAGACTGGAATCGAATCGAGGGGTTCGGGGGGTTTATATATAGAATAACAGATACCTGGGAGTGAGTTACAGACTGGAATCTAATCGAGGCGTTCGGGGGGTTTATATATCGAATAACAGATACCCAGGAGTGAGTTACAGACTGGAATCTGATCGAGGGGTTCGGGGGGTTTATATATAGAATAACAGATACCCAGGAGTGAGTTACAGGCTGGAATCCAATCGAGGGATTCGGGGGGTTTATATATAGAATAACAGATACCCGGGAGTGAGTTACAGACTGGAATCTAATCGAGGGGTTCCGGGGGTTTATATATAGAATAACAGATACCTGGGAGTGAGTTACAGACTGGAATCTAATCGAGGGGTTCCGGGGGTTTATATATAGAATAACAGATACCCGGGAGTGAGTTTCAGGCTGGAATCTGATCGAGGGGTTCGGGGGGTTTATATATAGAATAACAGATACCCAGGAGTGAGTTACAGGCTGGAATCCAATCGAGGGGATCGGGGGGTTTATATATAGAATAACAGATACCCGGGAGTGAGTTACAGGCTGGAATCCAATCGAGGGGTTCGGGGGGGTTTATTTATAGAATAACAGATACCCGGGAGTGAGTTACAGACTGGAATCTAATCGAGGGGTTCGGGGGGTTTATATATAGAATAACAGATACCCAGGAGTGAGTTACAGGCTGGAATCCAATCGAGGGGTTCGGGGGGTTTATCTATAGAATAACAGATACCCGGGAGTGAGTTACAGACTGGAATCTAATCGAGTGGTTCGGGGGGTTTATATATAGAATAACAGATACCCGGGAGTGAGTTACAGGCTGGAATCTAATCGAGGGATTCGGGGGGTTTATATATAGAATAACAGATACCCGGGAGTGAGTTACAGGCTGGAATCTAATCGAGGGATTCGGGGGGTTTATATATCGAATAACAGATACCCGGGAGTGAGTTACAGGCTGGAATCTAATCGAGGGATTCGGGGGGTTTATATATAGAATAACAGATACCCGGGAGTGAGTTACAGGCTGGAATCTAATCGAGGGGTTCGGGGGGTTTATATATAGAATAACAGATACCCGGGAGTGAGTTACAGGCTGGAATCTAATCGAGGGGTTCGGGGGGTTTATATATAGAATAACACAGACCCGGGTGTGAGTTACAGGCTGGAATCTAATCGAGGGGTTCGGGGGGTTTATATATAGAATAACACAGACCCGGGTGTGAGTTACAGGCTGGAATCTAATCGAGGGGTTCGGGGGGTTTATATATAGAATAACAGATACCCGGGAGTGAGTTACAGGCTGGAATCTAATCGAGGGGTTCGGGGGGTTTTCCAGAGAATAACAGATACCTGGGAGCGAGTTACAGGCTGGAATCTAATCGAGGGGCTCGGGGGGTGTATTTTTAGAATAACAGATACCCGGGAGTGAGTTACAGGCTGGAATCTAATCGAGGGGCTCGGGGGGGTGCATTTTTAGAATAACAGATACCCGGGAGTGAGTTACAGGCTGGAATCTAATCGAGGGGTTCGGGGGGATTATATATAGAATAACAGATACCTGGGAGTGAGTGACAGGCTGGAATCTAATCGAGGGGTTCGGGGGTTTTATATATAGAATAACAGATACCTGGTGGGTGAGTTACGGACTGGAATCTAATCGAGGGGTTCGGGGGATTTATATATCGAATAACAGATACCCGGGAGTGAGTTACAGACTGGAATCTAATCGAGGGGTTTGGGGGGGTTTATATATAGAATAACAGATACTCCGGAGTGAGTTACAGGCTGGAATCTAATCGAGGGGTTCGGGGGGCTTATATGTAGAATAACAGATACTCGGGAGTGAGTTCCAGACTGGAATCGAATCGAGGGGTTCGGGGGGTTTATATATAGAATAACAGATACCTGGGAGTGAGTTACAGACTGGAATCTAATCGAGGTGTTCGGGGGGTTTATATATCGAATAACAGATCCCCAGGAGTGAGTTACAGACTGGAATCTGATCGAGGGGTTCGGGGGGTTTATATATAGAATAACAGATACCCGGGAGTGAGTTACAGACTGGAATCTAATCGAGGGGTTCCGAGGGTTTATATATAGAATAACAGATACCCGGGAGTGAGTTTCAGGCTGGAATCTGATCGAGGGATTCGGGGGGTTTATATATAGAATAACAGATACCCGGGAGTGAGTTACAGGCTGGAATCTAATCGAGGGGTTCGGGGATGTTTATATATAGAATAACAGATACCCGGGAGTGAGTTACAGACTGGAATCTAATCGAGGGGTTCGGGGGGTTTATATATTGAATAACGGATACCCCGGAGTAAGTTAGAGGCTGGAATCTAATCGAGGGGTTCGGGGGGGTTTATATATAGAATAACAGATACCCAGGAGTGAGTTACAGGCTGGAATCCAATCGAGGGGTTCGGGGGGGTTTATATATAGAATAACAGATACCCGGGAGTGAGTTACAGGCTGGAATCTAATCGAGGGGTTCGGGGGGGTTTATATATAGAATAACAGATACCCAGGAGTGAGTTACAGGCTGGAATCTAATCGAGGGGCTCGGGGGGGTTTATTTTTAGAATAACAGATACCCGGGAGAGAGTTTCAGGCTGGAATCTAATCGAGGGGTTTGGGGGGTTTATATATAGAATAACAGATACCTGGGAGTGAGTGACAGGCTGGAATCTAATCGAGGGGTTCGGGGGGTTTATATATAGAAAAACAGATATCCGGGAGTGAGTTACAGACTGGAATCTAATCGAGGGTTTCGGTGGGTTTTCTATAGAATAACAGATACCTGGGAGCGAGTTACAGGCTGGAATCTCATCGAGGGGCTCGGGGGGTGTATTTTTAGAATAACAGATACCCGGGAGTGAGTTACAGGCTGGAATCTAATCGAGGGGCTCGGGGGGGTGTATTTTTAGAATAACAGATACCCGGGAGTGAGTTACAGGCTGGAATCTAATCGAGGGGTTCGGGGGGATTATATATAGAATAACAGATACCCGGGAGTGAGTGACAGGCTGGAATCTAATCGAGGGGTTCGGGGGGGTTTATATATAGAATAACAGATACCCAGGAGTGAGTTACAGGCTGGAATCCAATCGAGGGGTTCGGGGAGTTTATATATAGAATAACAGATACCCGGGAGTGAGTTACAGACTGGAATCTAATCGAGGGGTTCAGGGGGTTTATATATAGAATAACAGATACCCGGGAGTGAGTTACAGACTGGAATCTAATCGAGGGGTTCAGGGGGTTTATATATAGAATAACAGATACCCGGGAGTGAGTTACAGACTGGAATCTAATCGAGGGGTTCAGGGGGTTTATATATAGAATAACAGATACCCGGGAGTGAGTTACAGACTGGAATCTAATCGAGGGGTTCCGGGGGTTTATATATAGAATAACAGATAGCCGGGAGTGAGTTACAGGCTGGAATCTAATCGAGGGATTCGGGGGGTTTGTATATAGAATAACAGATACCCGGGAGTGAGTTACAGGCTGGAATCTAATCGAGGGATTCGGGGGGTTTATATACAGAATAACAGATACCCGGGAGTGAGTTACAGGCTGGAATCTAATCGAGGGATTCGGGGGGTTTATTTATAGAATAACAGATACCCGGGAGTGAGTTACAGGCTGGAATCTAATCGAGGGATTCGGGGGGTTTATATATAGAATAACAGATACCCGGGAGTGAGTTACAGGCTGGAATCTAATCGAGGGGTTCGGGGGGTTTATATATAGAATAACAGACACCTGGGAGTGAGTTACAGGCTGGAATCTAATCGAGGGGTTCGGGGGGTTTATATATAGAATAACAGACACCTGGGAGTGAGTTACAGGCTGGAATCTAATCGAGGGATTCGGGGGGTTTATATATAGAATAACACAGACCCGGGAGTGAGTTACAGACTGGAATCTAATCGAGAGGTTCGGAGGGTTTATATATAGAATAACAGATATCCGGGAGTGAGTTACAGACTGGAATCTCATCGAGGGGCTCGGGGGGTGTATTTTTAGAATAACAGATATCCGGGAGTGAGTTACAGGCTGGAATCTAATCGAGGGGCTCGGGGGGGTTTATTTTTAGAATAACAGATACCCGGGAGAGAGTTTCAGGCTGGAATCTAATCGAGGGGTTTGGGGGGGTTTATATATAGAATAACAGATATCCGGGAGTGAGTGACAGGCTGGAATCTAATCGAGGGGATCGGGGGGGTTTATATATAGAATAACAGATACCTGGGAGTGAGTTACAGACTGGAATCTAATCGAGGGGTTCGGGGGGGTTTATATACAGAATAACAGATACCTGGTGGGTGAGTTACGGACTGGAATCTAATCGAGGGGTTCGGGGGATTTATATATCGAATAACAGATACCCGGGAGTGAGTTACAGACTGGAATCTAATCGAGGGGTTTGGGGGGGTTTATATATAGAATAACAGATACTCCGGAGTGAGTTACAGGCTGGAATCTAATCGAGGGGTTCGGGGGGCTTATATGTAGAATAACAGATACTCGGGAGTGAGTTCCAGACTGGAATCGAATCGAGGGGTTCGGGGGGTTTATATACAGAATAACAGATACCTGGGAGTGAGTTACAGACTGGAATCTAATCGAGGTGTTCGGGGGGTTTATATATCGAATAACAGATACCCAGGAGTGAGTTACAGACTGGAATCTAATCGAGGGATTCGGGGGGTTTGTATATAGAATAACAGATACCCATTAGTGAGTTACAGGCTGGAATCTAATCGAGGGGTTCGGGGGGTTTATATATAGAATAACAGACACCTGGGAGTGAGTTACAGACTGGAATCTAATCGAGGGGCTCGGGGGGGTTTATTTTTAGAATAACAGATACCCGGGAGAGAGTTTCAGGCTGGAATCTAATCGAGGGGTTTGGGGTGTTTATATGTAGAATAACAGATATCCGGGAGTGAGTTACAGACTGGAATCTAATCGAGGGTTTCGGGGGGTTTTCTATAGAATAACAGATACCTGGGAGCGAGTTACAGGCTGGAATCTAATCGAGGGGCTCGGGGGGTGTATTTTTAGAATAACAGATATCCGGGAGTGAGTTACAGGCTGGAATCTAATCGAGGGGCTCGGGGGTGTGTATTTTTAGAACAACAGATACCCGGGAGTGAGTTACAGGCTGGAATCTAATCGAGGGGTTCGGGGGGATTATATATAGAATAACAGATACCTGGGAGTGAGTGACAGGCTGGAATCTAATCGAGGGGTTCGGGGGGGTTTATATATAGAATAACAGATACCTGGTGGGTGAGTTACGGACTGGAATCCAATCGAGGGGTTCGGGGGATTTATATATCGAATAACAGATACCCGGGAGTGAGTTACAGACTGGAATCTAATCGAGGGGTTTGGGGGGGTTTATATATAGAATAACAGATACTCCGGAGTGAGTTACAGGCTGGAATCTAATCGAGGGGTTCGGGGGGCTTATATGTAGAATAACAGATACTCGGGAGTGAGTTCCAGACTGGAATCGAATCGAGGGGTTCGGGGGGTTTATATATAGAATAACAGATACCTGGGAGTGAGTTACAGACTGGAATCTAATCGAGGTGTTCGGGGGGTTTATATATCGAATAACAGATACCCAGGAGTGAGTTACAGACTGGAATCTGATCGAGGGGTTCGGGGGGTTTATATATAGAATAACAGATACCCAGGAGTGAGTTATAGGCTGGAATCCAATCGAGGGATTCGGGGGGGGTTATATATAGAATAACAGATACCCGGGAGTGAGTTGCAGACTGGAATCCAATCGAGGGGTTCCGGGGGTTTTTCGATAGAATAACAGATACCCGGGAGTGAGTTACAGACTGGAATCTAATCGAGGGGTTCCGGGGGTTTATATATAGAATAACAGATACCCGGGAGTGAGTTTCAGGCTGGAATCTGATCGAGGGATTCGGGGGGTTTATATATAGAATAACAGATACCCGGGAGTGAGTTACAGTCTGGAATCTAATCGAGGGGTTCGGGGTTTTTTTTCTAGAATAACAGATACCCGGGAGTGAGTTACAGACTGGAATCTAATCGAGGGGTTCGGGGGGGTTTATATATAGAATTACAGATACCCCGGAGTAAGTTACAGGCTGGAATCTAATCGAGGGGTTCGGGGGGGATTATATATAGAATAACAGATACCCGGGAGTGAGTTACAGGCTGGAATCTAATCGAGGGGCTCGGGGGGTTTATATATAGAATAACAGATACCCGGGAGAGAGTTTCAGGCTGGAATCTAATCGAGGGGTTTTGGGGGGTTTATATACAGAATAACAGATACCCGGGAGTGAGTTACAGGCTGGAATCTAATCGAGGGGTTCGGGGGGATTATATATAGAATAACAGATACCTGGGAGTGAGTGACAGGCTGGAATCTAATCGAGGGGTTCGGGGGGGTTTATATATAGAATAACAGATACCTGGTGGGTGAGTTACGGACTGGAATCTAATCGAGGGGTTCGGGGGATTTATATATCGAACAACAGATACCCGGGAGTGAGTTACAGACTGGAATCTCATCGAGGGGTTTGGGGGGGTTTATATATAGAATAACAGATACTCGGGAGTGACTTCCAGACTGGAATCGAATCGAGGGGTTCGGGGGGTTTATATATAGAATAACAGATACCTGGGAGTGAGTTACAGACTGGAATCTAATCGAGGTGTTCGGGGGGTTTATATATCGAATAACAGATACCAAGGAGTGAGTTACAGACTGGAATCTAATCGACGGGTTCGGGGGGTTTATATATTGAATATCAGATACCCGGGAGTGATTTACAGGTTGGAATCTAATCGAGGGGTTCGGGGGGTTTATATATAGAATAACAGATACCCGGGAGTGAGTTACAGACTGGAATCTAATCGAGGGGTTCGGGGGGGTTTATATATAGAGTAACAGATACCCAGGAGTGAGTTACAGGCTGGAATCTAATCGAGGGGCTCGGGGGGGTTTATTTTTAGAATAACAGATACCCGGGAGAGAGTTTCAGGCTGGAATCTCATCGAGGGGTTTGGGGGTTTTATATATTGAATAACAGATACCCGGGAGTGAGTTACAGACTGGAATCTAATCGAGGGTTTCGGGGGGGTTTATATATAGAATAACAGATACCCGGGAGTGAGTTACAGACTGGAATCTAATCGAGGGGTTTGGGGGGTTTATGTATAGAATAACAGATACCCGGGAGTGAGTTACAGACTGGAATCTAATCGAGGGGTTCGGGGGGTTTATATATAGAATAACAGATACCCGGGAGTGAGTTACAGGCTGGAATCTAATCGAGGGGTTCGGGGGGTTTATATATAGAATAACAGATACCAGGGAGTGAGTTACAGACTGGAATCTAATCGAGGGGTTCGGGGGGTTTATATATAGAATAACAGATACCCGGGAGTGAGTTACAGACTGGAATCTAATCGAGGGGTTCGGGGGGTTTATATATAGAATAACAGATACCCGGGAGTGAGTTACAGGCTGGAATCTAATCGAGGGGTTCGGGGGGTTTATATTTCGAATAACAGATACCCGGGAGTGAGTTCCAGGCTGGAATCCAATCGAGGGGTTCGGGGGGGTTTATATATAGAATAACAGATACCTGGGTGTGAGTTACAGACTGGAATCTAATCGAGGGGTTCGGGGGGTTTATATATAGAAAAACAGATAGCCGGGAGTGAGTTACAGACTGGAATCTAATCGTGGGGTTCGGGGGGTTTATATATCGAATAACAGATACCCGGGAGTGAGTTACAGACTGGAATCTAATCGAGGGGTTCGGGGGGGGTTTATATATAGAATAACACATACCCGGGAGTGAGTTACAGACTGGAATCTAATCGAGGGATTCAGGGGGTTTATATGTAGAATAACAGATATCCGGGAGTGAGTTACAGACTGGAATCTAATCGAGGGGTTCGGGGGGTTTATATATAGAATAACAGATACCCAAGATCGAGTTACAGGCTGGAATCTAATCGAGGGGCTCGAGGGGTTTATTTTTAGAATAACAGATATCCGGGAGTGAGTTACAGACTGGAATCTAATCGAGGGGTTCGGGGGGTTTATATATAGAATAACAGATACCCAAGATCGAGTTACAGGCTGGAATCTAATCGAGGGGCTCGAGGGGTTTATTTTTAGAATAACAGATACCCGGGAGTGAGTTACAGGCTGGAATCTAATCGAGGGGTTCGGAGGGTTTATATATCGAATAACAGATACCCGGGAGTGAGTTACAGACTGGAATCTAATCGAGGGGTTCCGGGGGTTTATATATAGAATAACAGATACCCGGGAGTGAGTTACAGGCTGGAATCTAATCGAGGGGTTCCGGGGGTTTATATATAGAATAACAGATACCCGGGAGTGAGTTACAGACTGGAATCTAATCGAGGGGTTCGGGGGGGTTTATATATAGAATAACAGATACCTGGGAGTGAGTTACAGACTGGAATCTAATCGAGGGGTTCGGGGGGTTTATATATAGAATAACAGATACCCGGGAGTGAGTTACAGACTGGAATCTAATCGAGGGGTTCGGGGGGTTTATATATAGAAAAACAGATACCCGGGAGTGAGTTACAGGCTGGAATCTAATCGAGGGGTTCGGGGGGTTTATATATAGAATAACAGATACCCGGGAGTGAGTTAAAGGCTGGAATCTAATCGAGGGGTTCGGGGGGTTTATATATAGAATAACAGATACCTGGGAGTGAGTTACAGACTGGAATCTAATCGAGGGGTTCGGGGGGTTTATATATAGAATAACAGATACCTGGGAGTGAGTTACAGGCTGGAATCTAATCGAGGGGTTCGGGGGATTTATATATCGAATAACAGATACCCGGGAGTGAGTTACAGACTGGAATCTAATCGAGGGGTTTGGGGGGTTTATGTATAGAATAACAGATACCCGGGAGTGAGTTACAGACTGGAATCTAATCGAGGGGTTCGGGGGGTTTATATATAGAATAACAGATACCCGGGAGTGAGTTACAGGCTGGAATCTAATCGAGGGGTTCGGGGGGTTTATATATAGAATAACAGATACCCGGGAGTGAGTTACAGACTGGAATCTAATCGAGGGGTTCGGGGGGTTTATATATAGAATAACAGATACCCGGGAGTGAGTTACAGACTGGAATCTAATCGAGGGGTTCGGGGGGTTTATATATAGAATAACAGATACCCGGGAGTGAGTTACAGGCTGGAATCTAATCGAGGGGTTCGGGGGGTTTATATTTCGAATAACAGATACCCGGGAGTGAGTTCCAGGCTGGAATCCAATCGAGGGGTTCGGGGGGGGTTTATATATAGAATAACAGATACCTGGGAGTGAGTTACAGACTGGAATCTAATCGAGGGATTCAGGGGGTTTATATGTAGAATAACAGATACCCGGGAGTGAGTTACAGGCTGGAATCTAATCGAGGGGCTCGAGGGGTTTATTTTTAGAATAACAGATACCCGGGAGTGAGTTACAGGCTGGAATCTAATCGAGGGGTTCGGGGGGGTTTATATATAGAATAACAGATACCTGGGAGTGAGTGACAGGCTGGAATCTAATCGAGGGGTTCGGGGGGTTTATATATAGAATAACAGATACCCGGGAGTGAGTTACGGACTGGAATCTAATCGAGGGGTTCGGGGGGTTTATATATAGAATAACAGATATCCGGGAGTGAGTTACAGACTGGAATCTAATCGAGGGGTTCGGGGGGTTTATATATAGAAAAACAGATACCCGGGAGTGAGTTACAGGCTGGAATCTAATCGAGGGGTTCGGGGGGTTTATATATAGAATAACAGATACCCGGGAGTGAGTTAAAGGCTGGAATCTAATCGAGGGGTTCGGGGGGTTTATATATAGAATAACAGATACCTGGGAGTGAGTTACAGACTGGAATCTAATCGAGGGGTTCGGGGGGTTTATATATAGAATAACAGATATCCGGGAGTGAGTTCCAGACTGGAATCGAATCGAGGGGTTCGGGGGGTTTATATATAGAATAACAGATACCTGGGAGTGAGTTACAGACTGGAATCTAATCGAGGGGTTCGGGGGGTTTATATATAGAATAACAGATACCCGGGAGTGAGTTAAAGGCTGGAATCTAATCGAGGGGTTCGGGGGGTTTATATATAGAATAACAGATACCTGGGAGTGAGTTACAGGCTGGAATCTAATCGAGGGGTTCGGGGGGTTTATATATAGAATAACAGATACCTGGGAGTGAGTTACAGGCTGGAATCTAATCGAGGGGTTCGGGGGATTTATATATCGAATAACAGATACCCGGGAGTGAGTTACAGACTGGAATCTAATCGAGGGGTTTGGGGGGGTTTAAATATAGAATAACAGATACTCCGGAGTGAGTTGCAGGCTGGAATCTAATCGAGGGGTTCGGGGGGTTTATATATAGAATAAAAGATACCTGGGAGTGAGTTACAGACTGGAATCTAATCGAGTGGTTCGGGGGGTTTATATATAGAATAACAGATACCCAGGAGTGAGTTACAGACTGGAATCTAATCGAGGGGTTCGGGGGGTTTATATATAGAATAACAGATACCCAGGAGTGAGTTACAGGCTGGAATCCAATCGAGGGGTTCGGGGGGTTTATATATAGAATAACAGATACCCGGGAGTGAGTTACAGACTGGAATCTAATCGAGGGGTTCGGGGGGTTTTTATATAGAATAACAGATACCCGGGAGTGAGTTACAGACTGGAATCTAATCGAGGGGTTCCGGGGGTTTATATATAGAATAACAGATACCCGGGAGTGAGTTACAGGCTGGAATCTAATCGAGGGATTCGGGGGGTTTATATATAGAATAACAGATACCCGGCAGTGAGTTACAGGCTGGAATCTAATCGAGGGATTCGGGGGGTTTATATATGGATTAACAGATACCCGGGAGTGAGTTACAGGCTGGAATCTAATCGAGGGGTTCGGGCGGTTTATATATAGAATAACAGACACCTGGGAGTGAGTTACAGGCTGGAATCTAATCGAGGGGTTCGGGGGGTTTATATATAGAATAACACAGACCCGGGAGTGAGTTACAGACTGGAATCTAATCGAGAGGTTCGGGGGGTTTATATATAGAATAACAGATATCCGGGAGTGAGTTACAGACTGGAATCTAATCGAGGGTTTCGGGGGGTTTTCTATAGAATAACAGATACCTGGGAGCGAGTTACAGGCTGGAATCTTATCGAGGGGCTCGGGGGGTGTATTTTTAGAATAACAGATACCCGGGAGGGAGTGACAGGCTGGAATCTAATCGAGGGGCTCGGGGGGGTGTATTTTTAGAATAACAGATACCCGGGAGTGAGTTACAGGCTGGAATCTAATCGAGGGGTTCGGGGGGATTATATATAGAATAACAGATACCTGGGAGTGAGTGACAGGCTGGAATCTAATCGAGGGGTTCGGGGGGGTTTATATATAGAATAACAGATACCTGGTGGGTGAGTTACGGACTGGAATCTAATCGAGGGGTTCGGGGGATTTATATATCGAATAACAGATACCCGGGAGTGAGTTACAGACTGGAATCTAATCGAGGGGTTTGGGGGGGTTTATATATAGAATAACAGATACTCCGGAGTGAGTTACAGGCTGGAATCTAATCGAGGGGTTCGGGGGGCTTATATGTAGAATAACAGATACTCGGGAGTGAGTTCCAGACTGGAATCGAATCGAGGGGTTCGGGGGGTTTATATATAGAATAACAGATACCTGGGAGTGAGTTACAGACTGGAATCTAATCGAGGTGTTCGGGGGGTTTATATATCGAATAACAGATACCCAGGAGTGAGTTACAGACTGGAATCTAATCGAGGTGTTCGGGGGGTTTATATATAGAATAACAGATACCCAAGAGTGAGTTACAGACTGGAATCTAATCGAGGGGTTCGGGGGGTTTTATCCTCCTATTTCTACTTGTGTTAGTCAGAGTAGAAATAGGAGGATATTTCAAATGAATACGTGGCTAGAGGAATGGTGCAAGGGGGAGGGATTCAAATTCCTGGGACACTGGAAACGGTTCTGGGGGAGGTGGGACCAGTACAAACCGGAAGGTCTGCACCTGGGCAGGGCCGGGACCGCTGTCCTAGGAGGAGTGTTTGCTAGTGCTGTTGGGGAGGGTTTAAACTAAAGTGGCAGGGGGTTGGGAACCTGAGCAGGGAGAGAGAGGAAAGCGTAACAGGAAGGGACAGAAGGTATGGAGTAATAGGTAAAGTGTTAAAAAAGGAAAAAGCAGGAACTAAGCGTCACAAAACAGATTTGAAAGTTCTTTATCTGAATGCACGTAGCATTCGTAATAAAATGGACGAGTTAACGGCACAAATAACTACGTATGGGTATGATCTTGTGGCCATTACAGAAACATGGCTGCAGGGTGACAACGACTGGGAATTAAATATGCCAGGGTATTTAACAATCAGGAAGGACAGGCAGGAAGGAAGGGGAGGTGGGGTGGCTATGTTAATAAAGGAAGGAATCACTGTAATACAGAGAAATGATATTGGGACAAAGCATCAAGATAATGAAACAGTTTGGGTGGAGATAAGGAATAATAAGGGAAAAAAAACATTAGTGGGCGTAGTATATAGGCCTCCTAATAGTTGCAACTCTGCTGGAAGAAGTATTAATCAGGAGATAGTCGGGGCATGTAATAAGGGAACAGCCATAATTATGGGGGATTTTAATTATCATATTAACTGGACAAATCAAATTGGGCAGAGCAGCCTTGAGGACGAGTTCATTGAGTGCATCAGGGATGGATTTCTTGAGCAGTATGTAACTGATCCTACAAGGGGGCAGGCAACCTTGGACCTGGTCCTGTGTAATGAGTCAGGATTAATTAATAATGTCCTAGTTAAGGATCCCCTTGGAACGAGCGACCACAACATGGTTGAATTCCATATCCAATTAGAGGGTGAGAAGGTTGATTCTCAAACAAGCGTACTGAGCTTGAATAAAGGAGAATATGATGGTATGAGAGCGGAATTGATTAAAGTGGACTGGGAAAATAGATTAAAGGGTAAGACGGTACATGAGCAGTGGTGTTCATTTAGGGAGTTATTTTACAACTTTCAAAATAAATATATTCCACTGAGGAAAAAAGGGTGTAAAAGAAATGACAGCCATCCGTGGCTAAGTAAAGAAATCAAGGATAGTATCCGACTAAAAACAAGGACATATAAGGTAGCCAAACTTAGTGGGAGGATAGAAGATTGGGAATTCTTCAAAAGACAGCAAAAAGTAACTAAAGGATTGATTAAGAAAGGGAAGTTAGATTATGAAAAGAAATTAGCAAAAAATATAAAAACAGATAGCAAGAGTTTCTATAGTTATATAAAAAGAAAAAGGGTGGCTAAGGCAAACATAGGTCCCTTAGAGGATGAGACCGGGAAATTAATGGTGGGAAACATGGAGATGGCAAAAATGCTGAACAAATATTTTGTTTCAGTCTTTACAGTAGAGGACACTAAGAATATCCCAACACTGGACAAACAGGGGACTCTCGGGGGGGAGGAGCTAAATACGATTAAAATCACTCAAGAGATGGTACTCAGTAAAATAATGGGACTCAAGGCGGATAAATCCCCTGGACCTGATGGCTTCCATCCTAGGGTCTTGAGGGAAGTGGCAGTAGGGATTGTGGATGCTTTGGTGATAGTTTTCCAAAATTCCCTGGACTCAGGAGAGGTCCCGGCAGATTGGAAAACTGCTAATGTAACACCGTTATTTAAAAAGGGTAGTAGGCAGAAGGCTGGAAATTATAGGCCAGTTAGCTTAACATCTGTGGTGGGTAAAATTTTGGAGTCTATTATTAAGGAGACAGTAACGGAACATTTAGATAAGCATAATTTAATAGGACAAAGTCAGCATGGCTTTATGAAGGGGAAGTCATGTCTGACAAATTTGCTTGAGTTCTTCGAGGATATAACGTATAGGGTGGATAAAGGGGAACCAGTGGACGTAGTGTATTTAGACTTCCAGAAGGCATTCGACAAGGTGCCACATAAAAGATTATTACTTAAGATAAAAAATCACGGGATTGGGGGTAATATTCTGGCATGGGTGGAGGATTGGTTATCAAACAGGAAGCAGAGAGTTGGGATAAATGGTTCATTTTCGGACTGGCAACCAGTAACCAGTGGTGTTCCACAGGGGTCGGTGCTGGGTCCCCAACTCTTTACAATCTATATTAACGATTTGGAGGAGGGGACCGAGTGCAACATATCAAAATTTGCAGATGATACAAAGATGGGAGGGAAAGTAGAGAGTGAGGAGGACATAAAAAACCTGCAAGGGGATATAGACAGGCTGGGTGAGTGGGCGGAGATTTGGCAGATGCAATATAATATTGGAAAATGTGAGGTTATGCACTTTGGCAGGAAAAATCAGAGAGCAAGTTATTTTCTTAATGGCGAGAGACTGGAAAGTACTGCAGTACAAAGGGATCTGGGGGTCCTAGTGCAAGAAAATCAAAAAGTTGGTATGCAGGTGCAGCAGGTGATCAAGAAAGCCAACGGAATGTTGGCTTTTATTGCTAGGGGGATAGAATATAAAAACAAGGAGGTATTGCTGCAGTTATATAAGGTATTGGTGAGACCGCACCTGGAATACTGCATACAGTTTTGGTCTCCATACTTAAGAAAAGACATACTTGCTCTCGAGGCAGTACAAAGAAGGTTCACTCGGTTAATCCCGGGGATGAGGGGGCGGACATATGAGGAGAGGTTGAGTAGATTGGGACTCTACTCATTGGAGTTCAGAAGAATGAGAGGCGATCTTATTGAAACATATAAGATTGTGAAGGGTCTTGATCGGGTGGATGCAGTAAGGATGTTCCCAAAGATGGGTGAAACTAGAACTAGGGGGCATAATCTTAGAATAAGGGGCTGCTCTTTCAAAACTGAGATGAGGAGAAACTTCTTCACTCAGAGGGTGGTAGGTCTGTGGAATTTGCTGCCCCAGGAAGCTGTGGAAGCTACATCATTAGATAAATTTAAAACAGAAATAGACAGTTTCCTAGAAGTAAAGGGAATTAGGGGTTATGGGGAGCAGGCAGGAAATTGGACATGAAGCTGAGTTCGGATCGGTCAATGCCCTGTGGGTGGCGGAGAGGGCCCAGGGGCTATGTGGCCGGGTCCTGCTCCGACTTCTTGTGTTCTTTAGATTTGTGGTTGGGATCAGATCAGCCATGATCTTATTGAATGGCGGAGCAGGCTCGAGGGGCCGATTGGCCTACTCCTGCTCCAATTTCTTATGTTCTTATGTTCTTATATATAGAATAACAGATACCCGGGAGTGAGTTACAGACTGGAATCTAATTGAGGGGTTTGGGGGGTTTATATATAGAATAACAGATACCCGGGAGTGAGTTACAGACTGGAATCTAATCGAGAGGTTCGGGGGGTTTATATATAGAATAACAGATACCCGGGAGTGAGTTACAGACTGGAATCTAATCGAGGGGTTCGGGGGGTTTATATATAGAATAACAGATACCCGGGAGTGAGTTACAGGCTGGAATCTAATCGAGGGGTTCGGGGGGGTTTATATATAGAATAACAGACACCCGGGAGTGAGTTACAGTCTGGAATCTAATCGAGGGGTTCGGGGGGTTTATATATAGAATAACAGATACCTGGGTGTGAGTTACAGACTGGAATCTAATCGAGGGGTTCGGGGGGTTTATATATAGAATAACAGATACCCGGGAGTGAGTTACAGACTGGAATCTAATCGAGGGGTTCGGGGGGTTTATATATAGAATAACAGATACCTGGGAGTGAGTTACAGACTGGAATCTAATCGAGGGGTTCGGGGGGTTTATATATAGAATAACAGTTACCCGGGAGTGAGTTACAGGCTGGAATCTAATCGAGGGGTTCGGGGGGTTTATATATAGAATAACAGATACCTGGGAGTGAGTGACAGGCTGGAATCTAATCGAGGGGTTCGGGGGGGTTTATATATAGAATATCAGATACTGGGGAGTGAGTTACAGACTGGAATCTAATCGAGGGGTTCGGGGGGTTTATATATAGAATAACAGATACCCGGGAGTGAGTTACAGACTGGAATCTAATCGAGGGGTTCGGGGGGTTTATATGTAGAATAACAGATACCCGGGAGTGAGTTACAGACTGGAATCTAATCGAGGGGTTCGGGGGGTTTATATATAGAATAACAGATACCTGGGAGTGAGTTACAGACTGGAATCTCATCGAGCGGTTTGGGGGGTTCATATATTTTTTAAAAATTCGTTCACGGGATGTGGGCGTCGCTGGCAAGGCCGGCATTTATTGCCCAGCCCTAATTGCCCTCGAGAAGGTGGTGGTGAGCCATCTTCTTGAACCGCTGCAGTCCGTGTGGTGAAGGTTCTCCCACAATGCTGTTCGGAAGGGAGTTCCAGGATTTTGACCCAGCGACAATGAAGGAACGGCGATATATTTCCAAGTCGGAATGGTGTGTGACTTGGAGGGGAACGTGCAGGTGGTGTTGTTCCCATGCGCCTGCTGCCCTTGTCCTTCTAGGTGGTAGAGGTCGCGGGTTTGGGAGGTGCTGTCGAAGAAACCTTGGCGAGTTGCTGCAGTGCATCCTGTGGATGGTGCACACTGCAGCCACAGTGCGCCAGTGGTGAAGGGAGTAAATGTTTAGGGTGGTGGATGGGGTGCCATCAAGCGGGCTGCTTTGTCCTGGATGGTGTCGAGCTTCTTGAGTGTTGTTGGAGCTGCACTCATCCAGGCAAGTGGAGAGTATTCCATCACACTCCTGACTTGTGCCTTGTAGATGGTGGAAAGGCTTTGGGGAGTCAGGAGGTGAGTCACTCGCCGCAGAACACCCAGCCTCTGACCTGCTCTCGTAGCCACAGTATTTATATGGCTGGTCCAGTTAAGTTTCTGGTCAATGGTGATCCCCAGGATGTTGATGGTGGGTGATTCGGCAATGGTAATGCCGTTGAATGTCAAGGGGAGGTGGTTAGACTCTCTCTTGTTGGAGATGGTCCTTGCCTGGCACTTATCTGGCGCGAATGTTACTTGCCACTTATCAGCCCAAGCCTGGATGTTGTCCAGGTCTTGCTGCATGCAGGCTCGGACTGCTTCATTATCTGAGGGGTTGCGAATGGAACTGAACACTGTGCAATCATCCGCGAACATCCCCATTTCTGACCTTATGATGGAGGGAAGGTCATTGATGAAGCAGCTGAAGATGGTTGGGCCGAGGACACTGCCCTGAGGAACTCCTGCAGCAATGCCCTGGGGCTGAGATGACTGGCCTCCAACAACCACTACCATCTTCCTTTGTGCTAGGTATGACTCCAGCCACTGGAGAGTTTTCCCCCTGATTCCCATTGACTTCAATTTTACTAGGGCTCCTTGGTGCCACACTCGGTCAAATGCTGTCTTCCCCTACCCCCTGGGGCAGACCCTGTCAGTCCCCCATCACGCCTCCCCTCCCCCTGGAGTCATGTCCGTCGCTGCGCCCCCCCCCTCCACCCCTGGAGCCTGTGTCCGTCCTTGCGGGCCTCCCCTCCCCCCGGAGCCATGTCCGTCCCTGTATTCCCCTCCCCCCGGAGCCCGTGTCCGTCACTGCCTGTCTCCTCCCCGCCCCTCTCTGTACTCTGTCGGTTCCTGATCTGTTTCCCTGATATTTCTCTCCGGTTCCCCTGCAGCGTCAAGTCTGGTTCAGGATCTGTTACAGCTGTTGGGTGAAACTCACCGTTTGAGCCGTGCCTTCCTGCACCTCCTCCTGGTGCCACACCTGGTGGAGCTGAGTCTGAGGAGCTGTTCTGGGCTGGTCAGTAACGCCATCTGCCAGATCATCCACATCCGCTGCCAGGTAACACAAACTCAGTGATGGTCAGTGTCTGCTTTCAGAGAAACTGCCCCAACCCCTCGATTAGATTCCAGACAGTAACTCACTCCCTGGTGTCCGTCAGTGTGTAAATATATAATCTGCCCCAATCCCCCGATTAGATTCCAGACAGTAACTCACTCCCGGGTGTCCGTCAGTGTGTAAATATATAATCTGCCCCAATCCCCCGATTGGATTCCAGACAGTAACTCACTCCCGGGTGTCCGTCAGTGTGTAAATATATAATCTGCCCCAATCCCCCGATTGGATTCCAGACAGTAACTCACTCCCTGGTGTCCATTAGCTGTACCAAAATTTAGAATCTTAGTAACTGTTAAGTTTCTCCTTTTCAAACCTAAGATTGAATTCAATCATATTACGATCACTGTTAGGAACATAGGAACAGGAGTAGGCCATTCAGCCCCTCGTGCCTGCTCCGCCATTTGATAAGATCATGGCTGATCTGTGATCTAACTCCATATACCTGCCTTTGGCCCATATCCCTTAATACCTTTGGTTTGCCAAAAAGATATCTATCTCAGATTTAAATTTAGCAGTTGAGCTAGTATCAATTGCCGTTTGCGGAAGAGAGTTCCAAACTTCTACCACCCTTTGTGTGTAGATTATTAAGTCTGGCTCATTACTAAATCTATTATGGCCTCCCCTCTTGAACATACTGCTCCAGTAAACTATCTCGAATGTGCTCAAGAAGTTCTGAGAATAAAACTCAACAAAGTTAAAGTCGAGGGTGATGATAGAACAAGATCTGAGCATCCTGAAGAAAATCATGAGGCTAATCGAAAATGGGAGAAGAGAAGGGCAAAGAGGGATATGGAAAAATGTTAGCAGATGATAAAAAAGAAAATAGTAAAGGTATTAATAATACATAAAAAGTAAAGGAATAATTTGAGAAGGTAAAGTGTTGAGGAATGAAGGAGGCATTTTATTGTGGAGGATGCAGGTATGGTGGAAAATATTAATCAAATATTTAGTGTCAGTTTTTTAACGATGGTGGAAGTGAGAAGGTCCAACTTCGGGCAGTTTACTTGAAGGGAAAAAAATTGCAGGGGAATGGGGAATGGGGAAAGAGCAGAGGAATGGGACTCCCAGTAAATACCCCTAAGGGGCAAGAGCTCTACTTACCAAAGAAAACATCCATGGTGTAGACCCAGGGGACCGGGAGAGATATAATGAACAGCAAAGGAAGACAAAAAAGCTGCAAAAAGGGAATACGAAAACAAACTTGTGAGATATCAAGATTAACACGAAGTTTTTGCAATTATATTAGAAGAGAAAGGGTAGTCAAGGGTAATGTGGGCCCTTTAAAAACAGATGCTGGTAATATTGTAAATAAAAATAAGGAAAAGGCAGGCTTGTTGAATAATGACTTTGTGTCAGTCTTCACAGTAGAGGAAGAGGAGAATATACCTGAGAATCCAGGGAAACTAATAATGACTCAAGGATTGGAACTCACTAAAGTTAATGTAATCAAGAAAACTATTAGACAAACTAATGGCGCTAAAGACTGACCAATCCCCAGGACCTGATGATTCCCACCCCAGGGTTTTAAAGGAAGGAGGTGCAGAAATTGCAGATACTTTAACCACAATCTCCCAAAGCTCTCGAACCAGGAATTGTCCCTTTCGATTGGAGAATTGTAAATGTAACTCCAATATTTAAGCAAGGTGAGAGAGAGAAACCAGGAAATTATAGACCTGTTAGTCTAATATCTGTTGTGGGGCAGTTATTGGAATCTATAATTAAGGACAGTGTGACTGAGCACTTGGAGAAATTTGAGCTGATTAGAGAGAGTCAACATGGACAGAATGGCACTGATGGGTGATGGAAAGGACAGCAGAGATGGTGATGGTGAGACACTCTGAGCGGTGGCAGTGTCGGAGTGATGTTAATGGTGTGGTCCTGCAGCTGGTGATGGTTTTGGAATGGTGGTGCTGATGTGGTACTTTGGTTTCGCTGTCGGGGTGGTGACGGTGACGGTGATGATGGTGTCGGGGTGATGACGGTGGTGACGGTGTCGGGGTGATGACGGTGTCGGGGTGATGACGGTGATGGCGGTGTCGGGGTGGTGATGGTGTCGGGGTGATGACGGTGACGGTGATGGCAGTGTCGGGGTGGTGATGGTGTCGGGGTGATGACGGTGATGACGGTGTCGGGGTGGTGACGGTGATGACGGTGTCGGGGTGGTGACGGTGACGGTGATGGCAGTGTCGGGGTGGTGATGGTGTCGGGGTGATGACGGTGATGACGGTGTCGGGGTGGTGACGGTGATGACGGTGTCGGGGTGGTGACGGTGACGGTGATGGCAGTGTCGGGGTGGTGATGGTGTCGGGGTGATGACGGTGATGACGGTGTCGGGGTGGTGACGGTGGTGACGGTGTCGGGGTGACGGTGATGGCAGTGTCGGGGTGGTGATGGTGTCGGGGTGATGACGGTGATGACGGTGTCGGGGTGGTGACGGTGGTGACGGTGTCGGGGTGGTGACGGTGGTGACGGTGTCGGGGTGGTGACGGTGGTGACGGTGTCGGGGTGGTGACGGTGGTGACGGTGTCGGGGTGGTGACGGTGGTGACGGTGTCGGGGTGGTGACGGTGGTGACGGTGTCGGGGTGACGGTGATGACGGTGTCGGGGTGGTGACGGTGGTGACGGTGTCGGGGTGACGGTGTCGGGGTGGAGACGGTGGTGACGGTGTCGGGGTGATGACGGTGGTGACGGTGTCGGGGTGGTGACGGTGGTGACGGTGTCGGGGTGGTGACGGTGGTGACGGTGTCGGGGTGGTGACGGTGGTGACGGTGTCGGGGTGACGGTGATGACGGTGTCGGGGTGGTGACGGTGGTGACGGTGTCGGGGTGACGGTGTCGGGGTGGAGACGGTGGTGACGGTGTCGGGGTGATGACGGTGGTGACGGTGTCGGGGTGATGACGGTGATGACGGTGTCGGGGTGATGACGGTGATGACGGTGTCGGGGTGATGACGGTGGTGACGGTGTCGGGGTGATGACGGTGGTGACGGTGTCGGGGTGACGGTGTCGGGGTGGAGACGGTGATGACGGTGTCGGGGTGGAGACGGTGATGACGGTGTCGGGGTGATGACGGTGATGACGGTGTCGGGGTGATGACGGTGATGACGGTGTCGGGGTGATGACGGTGGTGACGGTGTCGGGGTGACGGTGTCGGGGTGGAGACGGTGATGACGGTGTCGGGGTGGAGACGGTGATGACGGTGTCGGGGTGATGACGGTGGTGACGGTGTCGGGGTGACGGTGTCGGGGTGGAGACGGTGATGACGGTGTCGGGGTGGAGACGGTGATGACGGTGTCGGGGTGATGACGGTGGTGACGGTGCCGGGGTGGTGACGGTGATGACGGTGTCGGGGTGGTGATGGTGTCGGGGTGGTGACGGTGGTGACGGTGTCGGGGTGGTGACGGTGTCGGGGTGATGACGGTGATGACGGTGTTGGGGTGGTGACGGTGTCGGGGTGATGACGGTGATGACGGTGTTGGGGTGGTGACGGTGCCGGGGTGGTGACGGTGTCGGGGTGATGACGGTGGTGACGGTGTTGGGGTGGTGACGGTGATGACGGTGTCGGGGTGGTGACGGTGCCGGGGTGGTGACGGTGTCGGGGTGATGACGGTGGTGACGGTGTCGGGGTGATGACGGTGATGACGGTGTTGGGGTGGTGACGGTGATGACGGTGTCGGGGTGGAGACGGTGACGGTGGAGACGGTGGTGACGGTGCCGGGGGTGGTGATGACGGTGATGACGGTGTCGGGGTGACGGTGTCGGGGTGGAGACGGTGACGGTGGTGACAGTGATGACGGTGTCGGGGTGATGACGGTGGTGACGGTGTCGGGGTGGTGACGGTGGTGACGGTGTCGGGGTGGTGACGGTGGTGACGGTGTCGGGGTGGTGACGGTGATGACGGTGTCATAAGAACATAAGAACATAAGAACATAAGAAATTGGAGCAGGAGTAGGCCAATCGGCCCCTCGAGCCTGCTCCGCCATTCAATAAGATCATGGCTGATCTGATCCCAACCACAAATCTAAAGAACACAAGAAGTCGGAGCAGGACCCGGCCACATAGCCCCTGGGCCCTCTCCGCCACCCACAGGGCATTGACCGATCCGAACTCAGCTTCATGTCCAATTTCCTGCCCGCTCCCCATAACCCCTAATTCCCTTTACTTCTAGGAAACTGTCTATTTCTGTTTTAAATTTATTTAATGATGTAGCTTCCACAGCTTCCTGGGGCAGCAAATTCCACAGACCTACCACCCTCTGAGTGAAGAAGTTTCTCCTCATCTCAGTTTTGAAAGAGCAGCCCCTTATTCTAAGATTATGCCCCCTAGTTCTAGTTTCACCCATCTTTGGGAACATCCTTACTGCATCCACCCGATCAAGACCCTTCACAATCTTATATGTTTCAATAAGATCGCCTCTCATTCTTCTGAACTCCAATGAGTAGAGTCCCAATCTACTCAACCTCTCCTCATATGTCCGCCCCCTCATCCCCGGGATTAACCGAGTGAACCTTCTTTGTACTGCCTCGAGAGCAAGTATGTCTTTTCTTAAGTATGGACACCAAAACTGTATGCAGTATTCCAGGTGCGGTCTCACCAATACCTTATATAACTGCAGCAATACCTCCCTGTTTTTATATTCTATCCCCCGAGCAATAAAAGCCAACATTCCGTTGGCTTTCTTGATCACCTGCTGCACCTGCATACCAACTTTTTGATTTTCTTGCACTAGGACCCCCAGATCCCTTTGTACTGCAGTACTTTCCAGTCTCTCGCCATTAAGAAAATAACTTGCTCTCTGATTTTTCCTGCCAAAGTGCATAACCTCACATTTTCCAATATTATATTGCATCTGCCAAATCTCCGCCCACTCACCCAGCCTGTCTATATCCCCTTGCAGGTTTTTTATGTCCTCCTCACTCTCTACTTTCCCTCCCATCTTTGTATCATCTGCAAATTTTGATATGTTGCACTCGGTCCCCTCCTCCAAATCGTTAATATAGATTGTAAAGAGTTGGGGACCCAGCACCGACCCCTGTGGAACACCACTGGTTACTGGTTGCCAGTCCGAAAATGAACCATTTATCCCAACTCTCTGCTTCCTGTTCGATAACCAATCCTCCACCCATGCCAGAATATTACCCCCAATCCCGTGATTTTTTATCTTAAGTAATAATCTTTTATGTGGCACCTTGTCGAATGCCTTCTGGAAGTCTAAATACACTATGTCCACTGGTTCCCCTTTATCCACCCTATACGTTATATCCTCAAAGAACTCAAGCAAATTTGTCAGACATGACTTCCCCTTCATAAAGCCATGCTGACTTTGTCCTATTAAATTATGCTTATCTAAATGTTCCGTTACTGTCTCCTTAATAATAGACTCCAAAATTTTACCCACCACAGATGTTAAGCTAACTGGCCTATAATTTCCAGCCTTCTGCCTACTACCCTTTTTAAATAACGGTGTTACATTAGCAGTTTTCCAATCTGCCGGGACCTCTCCTGAGTCCAGGGAATTTTGGAAAACTATCACCAAAGCATCCACAATCCCTACTGCCACTTCCCTCAAGACCCTAGGATGTAAGCCATCAGGTCCAGGGGATTTATCCGCCTTGAGTCCCATTATTTTACTGAGTACCATCTCCTGAGTGATTTTAATCGTATTTAGCTCCTCCCCCCCGAGAGTCCCCTATTTGTCCAGTGTTGGGATATTCTTAGTGTCCTCTACTGTAAAGACTGAAACAAAATATTTGTTCAGCATTTTTGCCATCTCCATGTTTCCCACCATTAATTTCCCGGTCTCATCCTCTAAGGGACCTATGTTTGCCTTAGCCACCCTTTTTCTTTTTATATAACTATAGAAACTCTTGCTATCTGTTTTTATATTTTTTGCTAATTTCTTTTCATAATCTAACTTCCCTTTCTTAATCAATCCTTTAGTTACTTTTTGCTGTCTTTTGAAGAATTCCCAATCTTCTATCCTCCCACTAAGTTTGGCTACCTGAAATGTCCTTGTTTTTAGTCGGATACTATCCTTGATTTCTTTACTTAGCCACGGATGGCTGTCATTTCTTTTACACCCTTTTTTCCTCAGTGGAATATATTTATTTTGAAAGTTGTAAAATAACTCCCTAAATGAACACCACTGCTCATGTACCGTCTTACCCTTTAATCTATTTTCCCAGTCCACTTTAATCAATTCCGCTCTCATACCATCATAGTCTCCTTTATTCAAGCTCAGTACGCTTGTTTGAGAATCAACCTTCTCACCCTCTAATTGGATATGGAATTCAACCATGTTGTGGTCGCTCGTTCCAAGGGGATCCTTAACTAGGACATTATTAATTAATCCTGACTCATTACACAGGACCAGGTCCAAGGTTGCCTGCCCCCTTGTAGGATCAGTTACATACTGCTCAAGAAATCCATCCCTGATGCACTCAATGAACTCGTCCTCAAGGCTGCTCTGCCCAATTTGATTTGTCCAGTTAATATGATAATTAAAATCCCCCATAATTATGGCTGTTCCCTTATTACATGCCCCGACTATCTCCTGATTAATACTTCTTCCAGCAGAGTTGCAACTATTAGGAGGCCTATATACTACGCCCACTAATGTTTTTTTTTCCCTTATTATTCCTTATCTCCACCCAAACTGTTTCATTATCTTGATGCTTTGTCCCAATATCATTTCTCTGTATTACAGTGATTCCTTCCTTTATTAACATAGCCACCCCACCTCCCCTTCCTTCCTGCCTGTCCTTCCTGATTGTTAAATACCCTGGCATATTTAATTCCCAGTCGTTGTCACCCTGCAGCCATGTTTCTGTAATGGCCACAAGATCATACCCATATGTAGTTATTTGTGCCGTTAACTCGTCCATTTTATTACGAATGCTACGTGCATTCAGATAAAGAACTTTCAAATCTGTTTTGTGACGCTTAGTTCCTGCTTTTTCCTTTTTTAACACTTTACCTATTACTCCATACCTTCTGTCCCTTCCTGTTACGCTTTCCTCTCTCTCCCTGCTCAGGTTCCCAACCCCCTGCCACTTTAGTTTAAACCCTCCCCAACAGCACTAGCAAACACTCCTCCTAGGACAGCGGTCCCGGCCCTGCCCAGGTGCAGACCATCCGGTTTGTACTGGTCCCACCTCCCCCAGAACCGTTTCCAGTGTCCCAGGAATTTGAATCCCTCCCCCTTGCACCATTCCTCTAGCCACGTATTCATTTGAAATATCCTCCTATTTCTACTCTGACTAGCACGTGGCACTGGCAGCAATCCTGAGATTACTACCTTTGAGGTCCTATTTTTTAATTTACCTCCTAACTCCCTATATTCTGCTTTTAGGACCTCATCCCCTTTTTTACCTATATCGTTGGTGCCTATGTGCACCACGACAGCTGGCTGTTCGCCCTCCCCCTCCAAAATGTTCTGTAGCCGCTCCGAGACATCCTTGATCCTTGCACCAGGGAGGCAACACACCATCCTGGAGTCTCGGTTGCGGCCGCAGAAACGCCTGTCTATTCCCCTTACAATTGAGTCCCCTATCACTATAGCTCTGCCACTCTTTTTCCTCCCAGCCTGTGCAGCAGAGCTACCCGTGGTGCCAGGAAGTTGGCTGCTGCTGCCTTCCCCTGATAAGTCATCCCCCCCAACAGCATCCAAAGTGGCATATCTGTTTGAGAGGGGGATGGCCACAGGGGACCCCTGCACTACCTGCCTGCATCTCTTACTCTTCCTGGTGGTCACCCATTCACTTCCTGCCTGTATACCCTTTACCTGCGGTGTGACCAACTCGCTAAACGTGCTATCCACGAGTTTCTCTGCATCGCGGATGCTCCACAGTGAGTCCACCCGCAGCTCCAGCTCCGAGATACGATCGGTCAGTAGCTGCAGGTGGACACACTTCCCGCACACATGGTCGGCAGGGATACTGGTAGTGTCCATGACTTCCCACATCTTGCAGGAGGAGCATATCACGGGTGCGAGGTCTGCTGCCATGACTTGCCTTAGCTGAGTTACCCCTTTTAAATTACGTTGAAATTAGAAAATGTTAACTATACTAGGGACCTAGGTTCACTAAAAAAAAACACTATCTGCTATAAAACCTGCAGACCTTCCCTTTCTTATTACTTTACTTACAGTAAAATGGTAGAAATACTCACCTGAACCTACTCACCAATCAGCTGCCTCCCCTGTGCCGCGTCACTTTCTGACTGGTGACGTCACCCCGAACTGCCGCTGGTCTCAGAGTCTCGCTCTCAGAGTAAGCTCTGGTCTCGCTCTCTCCGCGCTGTTTATATCCCCGCTCTGGTCTCGCTCTCTCCCGCCGCTCACCGACTGAACTCTCGCTCTCTCCGCGCTGTTTATATCTCCGCTCTGGTCTCGCTCTCTCCCACCGCTCACCGACTGGACTCTCGCTCTCTCCGCGCTGTTTATATCCCCGCTCTGGTCTCGCTCTTTGCTGCCGCTCACCGACTGAACTCTCGCTCTCTCCGCGCTGTTTATATCCCCGCTCTGGTCTCGCTCTCTCCCGCCGCTCACCGACTGAACTCTCGCTCTCTCCGCGCTGTTTATATCCCCGCTCTGGTCTCACTCTCTCCCGCTGCTCACCGACTGGACTCTCGCTCTCTCCGCGCTGTTTTTATCCCCGCTCTGGTCTCGCTCTCTCCCGCCGCTCACCGACTGAACTCTCGCTCTCTCCGCGCTGTTTATATCCCCGCTCTGGTCTCGCTCTCTCCCGCCGCTCACCGACTGAACTCTCGCTCTCTCCGCGCTGTTTATATCCCCGCTCTGGTCTCGCTCTCTCCCGCCGCTCACCGACTGAACTCTCGCTCTCTCCGCTCTGTTTATATCCCCGCTCTGGTCTCGCTCTCTCCCGCCGCTCACCGACTGAACTCTCGCTCTCTCCGCTCTGTTTATATCCCCGCTCTGGTCTCGCTCTCTCCCGCCGCTCACCGACTGAACTCTCGCTCTCTCCGCGCTGTTTATATCCCCGCTCTGGTCTCGCTCTCTCCCGCCGCTCACCGACTGAACTCTCGCTCTCTCCGCGCTGTTTATATCCCCGCTCTGGTCTCGCTCTCTCCCGCCGCTCACCGACTGAACTCTCGCTCTCTCCGCTCTGTTTATATCCCCGCTCTGGTCTCGCTCTCTCCTGCCGCTCACCGACTGAACTCTCGCTCTCTCCGCGCTGTTTTTATCCCCGCTCTGGTCTCGCTCTCTCCCGCCGCTCACCGACTGAACTCCCGCTCTCTCCGCACTGTTTTTATCCCCGCTCTGGTCTCGCTCTCTCCCGCCGCTCACCGACTGAACTCTCGCTCTCTCCGCGCTGTTTATATCCCCGCTCTGGTCTCGCTCTCTCCCGCCGCTCACCGACTGAACTCTCGCTCTCTCCGCGCTGTTTATATCCCCGCTCTGGTCTCGCTCTCTCCCGCCGCTCACCGACTGAACTCTCGCTCTCTCCGCGCTGTTTATATCCCCGCTCTGGTCTCGCTCTCTCCCGCCGCTCACCGACTGAACTCTCGCTCTCTCCGCTCTGTTTATATCCCCGCTCTGGTCTCGCTCTCTCCGCGCTGTTTTTATCCCCGCTCTGGTCTCGCTCTCTCCCGCCGCTCACCGACTGAACTCTCGCTCTCTCCGCGCTGTTTATATCCCCGCTCTGGTCTCGCTCTCTCCCGCCGCTCACCGACTGAACTCTCGCTCTCTCCGCGCTGTTTATATCCCCGCTCTGGTCTCGCTCTCTCCCGCCGCTCACCGACTGAACTCTCGCTCTCTCCGCTCTGTTTATATCCCCGCTCTGGTCTCGCTCTCTCCCGCCGCTCACCGACTGAACTCTCGCTCTCTCCGCGCTGTTTATATCCCCGCTCTGGTCTCGCTCTCTCCCGCCGCTCACCGACTGAACTCTCACTCTCTCCGCGCTGTTTATATCCCCGCTCTGGTCTCGCTCTCTCCCGCCGCTCACCGACTGAACTCTCGCTCTCTCCGCGCTGTTTATATCCCCGCTCTGGTCTCGCTCTCTCCGCGCTGTTTTTATCCCCGCTCTGGTCTCGCTCTCTCCCGCCGCTCACCGCTCTCAGGTCCACTACCGTCACCACCTCTGTCGGGGTGGTGACGGTGCCGGGGTGATGACGGTGCCGGGGTGGTGACGGTGTCGGGGTGATGACGGTGGTGACGGTGCCGGGGTGGAGACGGTGTCGGGGTGGAGACGGTGCCGGGGTGGAGACGGTGTCGGGGTGGAGACGGTGTCGGGGTGGAGACGGTGCCGGGGTGGAGACGGTGTCGGGGTGGAGACGGTGTCGGGGTGGAGACGGTGGTGACGGTGCCGGGGTGGTGACGGTGATGACGGTGTCGGGGTGATGACGGTGGTGACGGTGCCGGGGTGGTGACGGTGATGACGGTGTCGGGGTGACGGTGTCGGGGTGGAGACGGTGACGGTGGAGACGGTGGTGACGGTGTCGGGGTGATGACGATGTCAGGGTGGAGACGGTGTCGGTGGAGACGGTGGTGACAGTGCCGGGGGTGGTGATGACGGTGATGACGGTGTCGGGGTGGTGACGGTGTCGGAGTGATGACGGTGCCGGGGTGGAGACGGTGACGGTGGAGACGGTGGTGACGGTGTCGGGGTGATGACGATGTCAGGGTGGAGACGGTGTCGGTGGAGACGGTGGTGATGGTACCGGGGGTGGTGATGACGGTGTAGCATTACCACTGGTGGGATTCTCCTCTTTAATGTATGAACATATGGTGTCTCTGTGTTTTTGTCTGCACAAAACGTACTTTCTTCCCCCCCATCCCTCAGGGTCTAACAGCACTTGACTTGCACAGATGTAATAGAATACAGTCCTCAATTTTGGTTGCCCTCGTTGAATGTCTCCCAAGCCTTCGCAAGTTGACTCTGTCCAGCACCCAGTGCAACAGCCAGGTCCTATTGGTCATCGGGTGCACGTGCAGAGAGCTGAGAGAGTTGGATGTGTCCCAGTGTAAGGAGGTGACGTCCTTGGGCCTCCTGCACCTGGTGTTCAATCAGACTCGAGCTGCGTTCAACCATCTCCAGCTGGGGAAGCTCCTGAGCGAGGGGGTGACACACTCTCCCACCGATGAAACGCAGCACGTAGCGGTCCTGGCCTTTCTGCTGCTGGCTCTTCCCAGGTTAGAGTACGTCACTCACACGTTCCTCGTGGAAGCATTAACTCTGATCCATGGACAGCACTTTGGGAACGGCCGACTGTTTCTCCAGACCAGTGGCTTCCCCTCGTTGGCTGAGGTAGCTCGGTCCGGATTGACGTCAGGAGATGGCGTCTCGCAGAGAACCCTCAGTCTGAAACGGTTGGATGTCGCCTCAGTGGAGGATCTGTCCATTTTGACGTCCACCTGCAGAGATGTTGCAGAAGCCACGGTCGTCTGTGACGGCGGGCTGAGTGACTTGTGGCACCTTACTTCCTGGGAAAAGCTCACCCATCTCACGGTGGAATGTTCCGGGTTTCAGGGGAGGCCGTTGAGTGAAGCGATGCCAGTTTTCTCCAGCCTGGGCCCTCGACTCCAGCTTCTCTCCCTTCAGAACTTCCACTATAATCTTGAAGCCTCCCTCGGCAACATCCTGGGCTCCTGTCCCAATCTCCGGGTTTTTCAAGCTCAGCTCCATCCATCTCCCCAGAAATTTGACCACGTTCCAACAAACGAGGACAGCGATGGTGAAGACGGAGGCGGTCGGCAGGGTGAAGAGCATTTGGTTTTAGCCAATTGGAGGTTTCCCCATTTGAAAGACTTCAGCTTAAGGATTTTAGATTCCTCGGTGACTCTGGGTCCCTTGTCTCACGGTTTGAGGCTCTTCCTGAGGGCCGCCCTGATCTCCACACTGAGAGGCTCGCCACAAGGGGACAAACTGTCTCTCATCAATATCCCTGTGTCTCTGGACAGGGTCTTCCAGAGTGTTCTGGAGCCGCCTGCCTCACTCGTGCACCTGGCGGAACTGTGTCTGGTCCAGAGCAGGGTCTCGAGCGCTGCCGTTCACCTGCTGATGGACGCAGACAATCAACTGGCCTCCCTGGAGCTGAGGCACTGTCGGGAGATACATTATGACCAGTTTGTGAAAGATGCAAAAAGAAGGAAGTTAGATTTGAAAATCTTCTGGGAATAATGTCTGAGCGGAAGGGTTGGCCGAGGTGGGGGTGGTGTATAGAACAGGAGCGCCAAGCACTGCCATCCGAATCAGAATAAGAAAATCCTGATGGTGATTGGGGGGAGGGCTGCTCCCCCTCCAGCGCTTGTCCGGGGGTGGGGGTCCCTGCGATGGTGGGGGTCTCGGCGATGGTGGGGGTCTCGGCGATGCCTGGGAGGTGGGGGTCCCTGCGATGGTGGGAGTCCCTGCGATGCCGGGGGTCCCTGCGATGGTGGAGGTCTCGGCGATGCCTGGGGGTGGGAGTCCCTGCGATGCCGGGGGTCCCTGCGATGCCTGGGGGTGGGAGTCCCTGCGATGCTGGGGGTCTCGACGATCCCTGCGATGCCGGGGGTCCCTGCGATGGTGGGGGTCTCGGCAATGCCTGGGGGTGGGAGTCCCTGCGATGCCGGGGTCCCTGCGATGGTGGGGGTCTCGGCAATGCCTGGGGGTGGGAGTCCCTGCGATGCCGGGGGTCTCGACGATCCCTGCGATGGTGGGGGTCTCGGCAATGCCTGGGGGTGGGAGTCCCTGCGATGCCGGGGGTCTTGGCGATGCCGGGGGTCTCGACGATCCCTGCGATGCCGGGGGTCCCTGCGATGCCTGGGGGTGGGAGTCCCTGCGATGCCGGGGGTCTTGGCGATGCCGGGGGTCTCGACGATCCCTGCGATGCCGGGGTCCCTGCGATGGTGGGGGTCTCGGCAATGCCTGGGGGTGGGAGTCCCTGCGATGCCGGGGGTCTCGACGATCCCTGCGATGGTGGGGGTCTCGGCAATGCCTGGGAGGTGGGGGTTGTTGACAAACCATAGCCGTCTGATTCAATTAACTTTAAGATGATGTGGGGCTCGGAGTATAAATCCCGGTTGCTACAGATATTTAATTGTAAACAATTTTACAACACCAAGTTATAGTCCAGCAATTTTATTTTAAATTCACAAGCTTTCGGAGACTTCCTCCTTCCTCAGGTAAATGTTCAGGAGCTCCTCGAAGCCTACGCATTTATACATATAGAACAATACATGGTGTTTACAGACTGCCCCTGCAACTGCCCGTTGCCAAGGCAATCACCGTGTTCAGACAGAGAGGTGTCACCTGCGTAGGCTTCGAGGAATTCCTGAACATTTACCTGAGGAAGGAGGAAGCCTCCGAAAGCTTGTGAATTTAAAATAAAATCGTTGGACTATAACTTGGTGTTGTAAAATTGTTTACAATTGTCAACCCCAGTCCATCACCGGCATCTCCACATCAGAGATATTTAAAGTCACGATAACACAACCATGTAAACAGAGGCAACAAGGAGCAAGGACCTGGGGGGAGGGACTTTGCATAAAGTCACAAACAATGTCAGATTTCTGACAGACTTCATGGGGCAGGAGCTGAATCGTTGCCTTTGAGACAAAAAAATAAATAAATGGAAGGAGAGAAGGTGCAGTACTGATCATCCACCCCTAGAGGTCACTGATGTACCACGTTCAGAGCGTGGCACTGACCCCGAGTGCTGGTCGAGGAGCACAGCGCCCCCGCCCCTCCCCCCGCCCCTCCCCCCACCCCTCCCCCGCCCCTCCCCCCACCCCTCCCCCCACCCCTCCCCCGCCCCTCCCCCCACCCCTCCCCCGCCCCTCCCTCCGCCCCTCCCCCCGCCCCTCCCCCCGCCCCTCCCCCCTCCCCTTCCCCCCGCCCCTCCCCCCTCCCCTCCCCCGCCCCTCCCCCCGCCCCTCCCCCGCCCCTCCCCCGCCCCTCCCCCCGCCCCTCCCCCCACCCCTCCCCTCCCCCCGCCCCTCCCCCCGCCCCTCACCCCTCCCCCCGTCCCTCCCCCCCGCCCCACAGACTCCCCACAACAGCCTGACACAGCCATACTCAAAGAATCATACCTTTCAGCCAACGTCCCAGACTCTTCCATCACCATCCCTGGGTTGTCCTGTCCCACCGGCAGGACAGACCCACCAGAGGTGGCGGTACAGTGATATACAGTCAGGAGGGAGTGGCCCTGGAGTCCTCAACATTGACTCCAGATCTCATGGCATCAGGTCAAACATGGGCAAGGAAACCTCCTGCTGATTACCACCTACCGTCCTCCCTCAGGTGATGAATCAGTCCTCCTCCATGTTGAACACCACTTGGAGGAAGCACTGAGGGTAGCAAGGGCACAAAATGTACTCTGGGTGGGAGACTTCAATGTCCATCACCAAGAGTGGCTCGGTAGTACCACTACTGACCGAGCTGGCCGAGTCCTGAAGGACATAGCTGCCAGACTGGGCCTGCGGCAGGTGGTGAGCGAACCAACACGAGGGAAAAACTTACTTGACCTCGTCCTCACCAATCTACCTGTCGCAAATGCATAGAATCATAGAATCATAGAAGTTACAACATGGAAACAGGCCCTTCGGCCCAACATGTCCATGTCGCCCAGTTTATACCACTAAGCTAGTCCCAATTGCCTGCACTTGGCCCATATCCCTCTATACCCATCTTACCCATGTAACTGTCCAAATGCTTTTTAAAAGACAAAATTGTACCCGCCTCTACTACTGCCTCTGGCAGCTCGTTCCAGACACTCACCACCCTTTGAGTGAAAAAATTGCCCCTCTGGGCCCTTTTCTATCTCTCCCCTCTCACCTTAAATCTATGCCCCCCTCGTTATAGACTCCCCTACCTTTGGGAAAAGATTTTGACTATCTACCTTATCTATGCCCCTCATTATTTTATAGACTTCTATAAGATCACCCCTTAACCTCCTACTCTCCAGGGGAAAAAGTCCCAGTCTGTCTAACCTCTCCCTATAAGTCTGTGCATTAGGGTAATTACAGGAGGAAACTCACAGCTCATCCTGTAAGTGATAGGGTCGAAATTGGGAATAGCCTCAGTTGTTGCCCAGAGTGCCACTGTTATCAACCAAGGAACTGATATTACTGATCAATATCACTCACCATCACCACTAATCAATACCACTTACTAACATCACTAATCAATACCACTTACTAACATCACTAATCAATACCACTTACTAACATCACTAATCAATACCAGTCACTAACATCACTAATCGATACCACTCACCATCATCACTAATCAATACCACTCACCATCATCACTGATCAATACCACTCACCATCATCACTAATCAATACCACTCACCATCATCACTAATCAATACCACTCACCATCATCACTAATCAATACCACTCTCCATCATCACGAACCAATACCACTCACTAACACCACTGATCAATACCACTCACCAACATCACTAATCAATACCACTCACCACCACTCACTAACAACACCAATCAATACCACTCACCAACACCACTAATCAATACCACTCACCATCATCACTAATCAATACCACGAATCAATACCACTCACCATCACCACTAATAAATACCACTAATGAATACCACTCACCATCACAACTAATCAATACCACTCACTATCACAACTAATCAATACCACATACTAACATCACTAATCAATACCTCACACTATCATCACTAATCAATACCACTTACTAACATCACTAATCAATACCACTCACCATCACCAATAATCAATACCACTCACCATAATCACTAATCAATAGCACTCACCATCACCACTAATCAATACCACTTACTAACATCACTAATCAATGCCACTCAGCATCACCACTAATCAATACCACTCACTAACATCACTAATCAATACCACTCACCATCATCACTAACCAATACCACTCACAAACACCACTAATCAACACCACTCACCATCATCACTAATCAATACCACTCACCATCACCACTAATCAATACCACTTACAAACATCACTAATCAATACCACTCACCATCATCACTAATCAATACCACTCACCATCATCACTAATCAATACCACTCACCATCATCACTAATCAACACCACTCACCATCATCACTAATCAATACCACTCACCATCACCACTAATCAATACCACTCACCATCACCACTAATCAATACCACTCACTCACATCACTAATCAATAACAGTCACCATCATCACTAACAAATACCACTCACTAACATCACGAATCAATACCACTCACCATCATCACGAACCAATACCACTCACCATCACCACTAATCAATACCACTCACCATCATCACTAATCAATACAACTCACCATCACCACTAATCAATACCACTCACCATCATCACTAATCAATACCACTCACCATCACTACTAATCAATACCAATTACTAACATCACTAATCAATACCACTCACCATCATCATGAATCAATACCTCTCACCATCACCACTAATCAATACCACTAATCAATACCACTCACCATCACCACTAATCAATACCACTAATGAATACCACTCACTCACATCAGCAATCAATACCACTCACCATCACCACTAATCAATACCACTCACCATCACCACTAATCAATACCACTCACCATCACCACTAATCAATACCACTTACTAACATCACTAATCAATACCACTTACTAACATCACTAATCAATACCAGTCACTAACATCACTAATCGATACCACTCACCATCATCACGAATCAATACCACTCACCATCATCACTAATCAATACCACTCACCATCATCACTAATCAATACCACTCACCATCATCACTAATCAATACCACTCACCATCATCACTGATCAATACCACTCACCATCATCACTAATCAATACCACTCACCATCATCACTAATCAATACCACTCACCATCATCACTAATCAATACCACTCACCATCATCACTAATCAATACCACTCACCATCAACACGAACCAATACCACTCACTAACACCACTGATCAATACCACTCACCATCACCACTAATCAATACCACTCACCAACATCACTAATCAATACCACTCACCACCACTCACTAACAACACCAATCAATACCACTCACCAACACCACTAATCAATACCACTCACCATCATCACTAATCAATACCACTAATCAATACCACTCACCATCACCAATAATCAATTCCACTCACCATCACCACTAATCAATACCACTCACCATCACCACTAATAAATACCACTAATGAATACCACTCACCATCACAACTAATCAATACCACTCACTATCACAACGAATCAATACCACATACTAACATCACTAATCAATACCTCACACTATCATCACTAATCAATACCACTTACTAACATCACTAATCAATACCACTCACCATCACCAATAATCAATACCACTCACCATAATCACTAATCAATAGCACTCACCATCACCACTAATCAATACCACTTACTAACATCACTAATCAATGCCACTCAGCATCACCACTAATCAATACCACTCACTAACATCACTAATCAATACCACTCACCATCATCACTAACCAATACCACTCACAAACACCACTAATCAACACCACTCACCATCATCACTCATCAATACCACTCACCATCACCACTAATCAATACCACTTACAAACATCACTAATCAATACCACTCACCATCATCACTAATCAATACCACTCACCATCACCACTAATCAATACCAATTACTAACATCACGAATCAATATCACTCACCATCATCATGAATCAATACCACTCACCATGACCACTAATCAATACCACTCACTCACATCACTAATCAATAACAGTCACCATCATCACTAACAAATACCACTCACTAACATCACTAATCAATACCACTCACCATCACCACTAATCAATACCACTCACCATCATCACTAATCAATACAACTCACCATCACCACTAATCAACACCACTCACCATCATCACTAATCAAAACCACTCACCATCACTACTAATCAATACCAATTACTAACATCACGAATCAATACCACTCACCATCATCATGAATCAATACCACTCACCATCACCACTAATCAATACCTCTCACCATCACCACTAATCAATACCACTAATCAATACCACTCACCATCACCACTAATCAATACCACTAATGAATACCACTCACTCACATCAGCAATCAATACCACTCACCATCACTACTAATCAATACCAATTACTAACATCACTAATCAATACCACTCACCATCATCATGAATCAATACCACTCACCATCACCACTAATCAATACCTCTCACCATCACCACTAATCAATACCACTAATCAATACCACTCACCATCACCACTAATCAATACCACTAATGAATACCACTCACTCACATCAGCAATCAATACCACTCACCATCACCACGAATCAATACCACTCACCATCACCACTAAAAAATACCACTAATCAATACCACTCACCATCACCACTAATCAATACCACTAATGAATACCACTCAACATCACAACTAATCAAAACCACTCACTATCACAACTAATCAATACCACATACTAACATCACGAATCAATACCTCTCACTATCATCACTAATCAATACCAATTACTAACATCACTAATCAATACCACTCACCATCACCAATAATCAATACCACTCACCATAATCACGAATCAATAGCACTCACCATCACCACTAATCAATACCACTTACTAACATCACTAATCAATGCCACTCACCATCACCACTAATCAATACCACTTACTAACATCACTAATCAATGCCACTCACCATCACCACTAATCAATACCACTCACCATCACCACTAATCAATACCACTTACTAACATCACTAATCAATGCCACTCACCATCACCACTAATCAATACCACTTACTAACATCACCAATCAATGCCACTCACCATCACCACGAATCAATACCACTCACAAACACCACTAATCAATGCCACTCACCATCACCACTAATCAATACCACTCACCATCACCACTAATCAATACCACTCACTCACATCACTAATCAATACCACTCACCATCATCACTAATCAATACCACTCACCATCACCACTAATCAATACCACTCACTCACATCACTAATCAATACCACTCACCATCATCACTAACCAATACCACTCACAAACACCACGAATCAATACCACTCACCATCACAACTAATCAATACCACTCACTATCACAACTAATCAATACCACATACTAACATCACTAATCAATACCTCTCACTATCATCACTAATCAATACCACTTACTAACATCACTAATCAATACCAGTCACCATCACCACTAATCAATACCACTCACCATAATCACTAATCAATAGCACTCACCATCACCACTAATCAATACCACTTACTAACATCACTAATCAATGCCACTCAGCATCACCACTAATCAATACCACTCACTAACATCACTAATCAATACCACTCACCATCATCACTAACCAATACCACTCACAAACACCACTAATCAACACCACTCACCATCATCACTATTCAATACCACTCACCATCACCACTAATCAATACCACTTACAAACATCACTAATCAATACCACTCACCATCATCACTAATCAATACCACTCACCATCACCACTAATCAATACCACTCACCATCATCACTAATCAATACCACTCACCATCACCACTAATCAATACCACTCACCATCACCACTAATCAATACCACTTACTAACATCACTAATCAATGCCACTCACCATCACCACTAATCAATACCACTCACCATCACCACTAATCAATACCACTTACTAACATCACCAATCAATGCCACTCACCATCACCACTAATCAATACCACTCACAAACACCACGAATCAATGCCACTCACCATCACCACTAATCAATACCACTCACCATCACCACTAATCAATACCACTCACTCACATCACTAATCAATATCACTCACCATCATCACTAACCAATACCACTCACTAACATCACCAATCAATACCACTCACCATCATCACTAATCAATACCACTCACAAACACCACTAATCAATACCACTCACCATCATCACTAATCAATACCACTCACCATCATCACTAATCAATACCACTCACCATCACCACTTATCAATACCACTCACCATCACCACTTATCAATACCACTCACGATCACCACTTATCAATACCACTCAACAACACCACGAATCAATACCACTCACCATCATCACTAATCAATACCACTCACCATCAGCACGAATCAATACCACAAATCAATACCACTCACCATAACCACTAATCAATACCACGAATCAATACCACTCACCATCACCACTAATCAATACCACTCACCATCACCACTAATCAATACCACTCACCATAATCACTAATCAATACCACTCACCATCACCACTAATCAATACCACTTACAAACATCACTAATCAATACCACTCACCATCACCACTAATCAATACCAATTACTAACATCACTAATCAATACCACTCACCATCATCATGAATCAATACCACTCACCATCACCACCAATCAATACCACTCACTCACATCACTAATCAATAACAGTCACCATCATCACTAACAAATACCACTCACCATCACCACTAATCAATAACAGTCACCATCATCACTAACAAATACCACTCACCATCACCACTAATCAATACCACTCACCATCATCATGAATCAATACCACTCACCATCACCACTAATCAATACCACTCACTCACATCACTAATCAATAACAGTCACCATCATCACTAACAAATACCACTCACCATAACCACTAATCAATACCACTAATCAATACCACTCACCATCACCACTAATCAATACCACTCACCATCACCACTAATCAATACCACTCACCATAATCACTAATCAATACCACTCACCATCACCACTAATCAATACCACTTACAAACATCACTAATCAATACCACTCACCATCACCACTAATCAATACCAATTACTAACATCACTAATCAATACCACTCACCATCATCATGAATCACTACCACTCACCATCATCACTGATCAATACCACTCACTCACATCACTAATCAATAACAGTCACCATCATCACTAACAAATACCACTCACCATCACTACTAATCAATACCACTCACCATCATCACGAATCAATACCACTCACAAACACCACTAATCAACAGAAATCACCAACATCACTAATCAATACCACTCACTCACATCACCAATCAATACCACTCACCATCACCACTAATCAATACCACTCACCATCACCACTAATCAATACCACTCACCATCATCACTAACCAATACCACTCACTAACACCACTAATCAATATCACTCACCATCACCACTGATCAATACCACTCACCATCACCACTGATCAATACCACTCACCATCACCACTGATCAATACCACTCACCATCACTAATCAATACCACTCACCATCATCACCACTAATCAATATCACTCACCATCACCACTAATCAATACCACTCACCATCATCACGAACCAATACCACTCACCATCACCACTAATCAATACCACTCACTCACATCACCAATCAATACCACTCACCATCACCACTAATCAATACCACTCACCATCACCACTGATCAATACCACTCACCATCACCACTGATCAATACCACTCACCATCACCACTGATCAATACCACTCACCATCACCACTAATCAATACCACTCACCATCACCACTAATCAATACCACTCACCATCACCACTAATCAATACCACTTACTAACATCACTAATCAATACCACTCACCATCATCACCACTAATCAATACCACTCACTATCACCACTAATCAATACCACTCACTAACATCACTAATCAATACCACTCACCATCAGCACTAACCAATACCACTCACTAACATCACTAATCAATACCACTCACCATCATCACCACTAATCAATACCACTCACTAACATCACTAATCAATACCACTCACCATCATCACGAATCAATACCAATTACTAACATCACGAATCAATACCACTCACCATCACCACGAATCAATACCACTCACTATCACCACTAATCAATACCACTCACTAACATCACTAATCAATACCACTCACCATCAGCACTAACCAATACCACTCACTAACATCACTAATCAATACCACTCACCATCATCACCACTAATCAATACCACTCACTAACATCACTAATCAATACCACTCACCATCATCACGAATCAATACCAATTACTAACATCACGAATCAATACCACTCACCATCACCACGAATCAATACCACTCACCATCATCACGAATCAATACCACTCACCATCATCACTAATCAATACCACTCACCATCATCACTAATCAATACCACTTACTAACACCACTAATCAATTCAACTCACCATCATCACTAACCAAAACCACTCACAATCATCACGAATCAATACCAATTACTAACATCACAAATCAATACCACTCACCATCATCACTAATCAATACCACTCACCATCATCACGAATCAATACCACTCACCATCATCACTAATCAATACCACTTACTAACACCACTAATCAATTCAACTCACCATCATCACTAACCAATACCACTCACAATCATCACGAATCAATACCAATTACTAACATCACAAATCAATACCACTCACCATCACCACGAATCAATATCACTCACTAACATCACTAATCAATACCACTCACCATCATCACTAACCAATACCACTCACGAACACCACTAATCAATACCACTCACAAGCGCCACTAATCAATACCACTCACCATCACCACCAATCAATACCACTCACCAACACCACTAATCAATACCACTCACCATCATCACTAATCAATACCACTAATCAATACCACTCACCATCACCACTAATCAATACCACTCACCATCACCACTAATCAATACCACTAATGAATACCACTCACCATCACAACTAATCAATACCACTCACTATCACAACTAATCAATACCACATACTAACATCACTAATCAATACCTCTCACTATCATCACTAATCAATACCACTTACTAACATCACTAATCAATACCACACACCATCACCTATAATCAATACCACTCACCATAATCACTAATCAATAGCACTCACCATCACCACTAATCAATACCACTTACTAACATCACTAATCAATGCCACTCACCATCACCACAAATCAATACCACTCACCATCATCACGAATCAATACCACTCACCATCATCACTAATCAATACCACTCACCATCATCACGAATCAATACCACTCACCATCACCACTAATCAATACCACTAATCAAGACCACTCACCATCATCACTAATCAATACCACTCACCATCACCACTAATCAATGCCACTCACCATCACCACTAATCAATACCACTCACCATAATCACTAATCAATAGCACTCACCATCACCACTAATCAATACCACTTACAAACATCACTAATCAATACCACTCACCATCATCATGAATCAATACCACTCACCATCACCACTAATCAATACCACTCACTCACATCACTAATCAATAACAGTCACCATCATCACGAACAAATACCACTCACTAACATCACTAATCAATACCACTCACCATCACCACCAATCAATACCACTCACCATCATCACTAATCAATACAACTCACCATCACCACTAATCAATACCACTTACAAACATCACTAATCAATACCACTCACCATCACGACTAATCAATACCAATTACTAACATCACGAATCAATACCACTCACCATCATCATGAATCAATACCACTCACCATCACCACTAATCAATACCACTCACCATCACCACTAATCAATACCACTAATGAATACCACTCACTCACATCAGCAATCAATACCACTCACCATCACCACTAATCAATACCACTCACCATCACCACTAATCAATACCACTAATGAATACCACTCACCATCACAACTAATCAATACCACTCACTATCACAACTAATCAATACCACTCACTCACATCACTAATCAATACCAATTACAAACATCACGAATCAACACCTCTCACTATCATCACTAATCAATACCAATTACTAACATCACTAATCAATACCACTCACCATCACCAATAATCAATACCACTCACCATAATCACTAATCAATAGCACTCACCATCACCACTAATCAATACCACTCACCATCACCACTTATCAATACCACTCACCAACACCACGAATCAATACCACTCACCATCATCACTAATCAATACCACTCACCATCACCACGAATCAATACCACAAATCAATACCACTCACCATAACCACTAATCAATACCACTAATCAATACCACTCACCATCACCACTAATCAATACCACTCACCATAATCACTAATCAATAGCACTCACCATCACCACTAATCAATACCACTTACAAACATCAATAATCAATACCACTCACCATCACCACTAATCAATACCAATTACTAACATCACTAATCAATACCACTCACCATCATCATGAATCAATACCACTCACCATCACCACTAATCAATACCACTCACTCACATCACTAATCAATAACACTCACCATCATCACTGAAAAATACCACTCACTAACACCACTAATCAATACCACTCACCATCACCACGAATCAATACCACTCACTCACATCACTAATCAATAACAGTCACCATCATCACCAACAAATACCACTCACCATCACCACTAATCAATACCACTCACCATCATCACAAATCAATAACACTCACAAACACCACTAATCAATCCCACTCACCATCACCACTAATCAATACCACTCACTCACATCACCAATCAATACCACTCACCATCACCACTAATCAATACCACTCACCATCACCACTAATCAATACCACTCACCATCACCACTAATCAATACCACTCACCATCACCACTAATCAATACCACTTACTAACATCACTAATCAATACCACTCACCATCATCACCACTAATCAATACCACTCACTATCACCACTAATCAATACCACTCACTAACATCACTAATCAATACCACTCACCATCAGCACTAACCAATACCACTCACTAACACCACTAATCAATACCACTCACCATCATCACCACTAATCAATACCACTCACCATCATCACGAATCAATACCACTCACTAAAATCACCACTAATCAATACCAATTACTAACATCACGAATCAATACCACTCACCATGACCACTAATCAATACCACTCACTCACATCACCAATCAATATCACTCACCATCACAACGAATCAATACCACTCACCATCACCTCTAATCAATACCACTAACCATCATGACTAATCAATACCAATTACTAACATCACTAATCAATACCACTCACCATCACCACTAATCAATACCACTCACCATCACCACTAATCAATACCACTAATCAATACCACTGACCATCATCACTAATCAATACCACTAATGAATACCACTCACTCACATCACCAATCAATACCACTCACCATCACCACTAATCAATACCACTCACCATCACCACTAATCAATACCACTAATCAATAACACTCACCATCACCACTAATCAATACCACTAATGAATAACACTCACCATCACAACTAATCAATACCACTCACTCACATCACTAATCAATACCAATTACTAACATCACGAATCAATACCTCTCACTATCATCACTAATCCATACCAATTACTAACATCACTAATCAATACCACTCACCATCACCAATAATCAATACCACTCACTAACACCACTAATCAATACCACTCATCATCACCACTTATCAATACCACTCACCAACACCACGAATCAATACCACTCACCATCATCACTAATCAATACCACTCACCATCATCACGAATCAATACCACAAATCAATACCACTCACCATAACCACTAATCAATACCACTAATCAATACCACTCACCATCACCACTAATCAATACCACTCACCATAATCACTAATCAATAGCACTCACCATCACCACTTATCAATACCAATTACTAACATCACTAATCAATACCACTCACCATCATCATGAATCAATACCACTCACCATCACCACTAATCAATACCACTCACTCACATCACTAATCAATAACACTCACCATCATCATTGAAAAATACCACTCACTAACACCACTAATCAATACCACTCACTAACACCACTAATCAATACCACTCACTAACACCACAAATCAATACCACTCACCATCACCACTAATCAATACCACTCACCATCACCACTAATCAATACCACTCACAAACACCACTAATCAATCCCACTCACCATCATCACTAACAAATACCACTCACCATCACCACTAATCAATACCACTCACTCACATCACCAATCAATACCACTCACCATCACCACTAATCAATACCACTCACCATCACCACTAATCAATACCACTCACCATCACCACTAATCAATACCACTCACCATCATCACTAACCAATACCACTCACTAACACCACTAATCAATATCACTCACCATCACCACTGATCAATACCACTCACCATCACCACTGATCAATACCACTCACCATCACCACTGATCAATACCACTCACCATCACTAATCAATACCACTCACCATCATCACCACTAATCAATACCGCTCACTATCACCACTAATCAATACCACTCACTAACATCACTAATCAATACCACTCACCATCAGCACTAACCAATACCACTCACTAACACCACTAATAAATACCACTCACCATCATCACCACTAATCAATACCACTCACTAACATCACTAATCAATACCACTCACCATCATCACGAATCAATACCACTCACTAAAATCACCACTAATCAATACCAATTACTAACATCACGAATCAATACCACTCACCATGACCACTAATCAATACCACTCACTCACATCACCAATCAATACCACTCACCATGACCACTAATCAATACCACTCACTCACATCACGAATCAATACCACTCACCATGACCACTAATCAATACCACTCACTCACACCACTGATCAATACCACTCACCATCATCACTAATCAATACCACTCACCATCACCACGAATCAATACCACTCAACATCACCACTAATCAATACCACTCACCATCATCACTAACCAATACCACTCACCATCATCACTAATCAATACCTCTCACCATCATCACTAATCAATACCACTTACTAACACCACTAATCAATTCAACTCACCATCATCACTAACCAATACCACTCACCATCATCACGAATCAATACCACTCACCATCATCACGAACCAATACCACTCACAAACACCACGAATCAATACCAATTACTAACATCACAAATCAATACCACTCACCATCACCACTAATCAATACAACTCACTCACATCTCTAATCAATACCACTCATCATCATCACTAACCAATATCACTCACTAACATCACTAATCAATACCACTCACCATCATCACTAACCAATACCACTCACGAACACCACTAATCAATACCACTCACAAGCGCCACTAATCAATACCACTCACCATCACCACCAATCAATACCACTCACCAACACCACTAATCAATACCACTCACCATCATCACTAATCAATACCACTAATCAATACCACTCACCATCACCACTAATCAATACCACTCACCATCACCACTAATCAATACCACTAATCAATACCACTCACCATCACCACTAATCAACACCACTAATGAATACCACTCACCATCACAACTAATCAATACCACTCACTATCACAACTAATCAATACCACATACTAACATCACGAATCAATACCTCTCACTATCATCACTAATCAATACCAATTAGTAACATCACTAATCAATACCACTCACCATCACCAATAATCAATACCACTCACCATAATCACTAATCAATAGCACTCACCATCACCACTTATCAATACCACTCACCAACACCACGAATCAATACCACTCACCATCATCACTAATCAATACCACTCACCATCACCACGAATCAATACCACAAATCAATACCACTCACCATAACCACTAATCAATACCACTAATCAATACCACTCACCGTCACCACTAATCAATACCACTCACCATCACCACTAATCAATACCACTCACCATCACCACTAATCAATACCACTCACCATAATCACTAATCAATAGCACTCACCATCACCACTAATCAATACCACTCACCATCACCACTAATCAATACCACTCACCATCACCACTAATCAATACCACTTACAAACATCACTAATCAATACCACTCACCATCACCGCTAATCAATACCAATTACTAACATCACTAATCAATACCACTTACCATCATCATGAATCAATACCACTCACCATCACCACTAATCAATACCACTCACTCACATCACTAATCAATAACACTCACCATCATCACTGAAAAATACCACTCACTAACACCACTAATCAATACCACTCACTATCATCACTAATCAATACCACTCACTCACATCACTAATCAATAACATTCACCATCATCACTAACAAATACCACTCACCATCCCCACTAATCAATACCACTCACCATCATCACGAATCAATACCACTCACAAACACCACTAATCAATCCCACTCACCATCACAACTAATCAATACCACTCACTATCACCACTAATCAATACCAATTACTAACATCACAAATCAATACCACTCACCATCACCACTAATCAATACCACTCACCATCACCACGAATCAATACCACTCACTCACATCACTAATCAATACCACTCATCATCATCACTAACCAATATCACTCACTAACATCACTAATCAATACCACTCACCATCATCACGAACTAATACCACTCACGAACACCACTAATCAATGCCACTCACAAGCGCCACTAATCAATACCACTCACCATCACCACCAATCAATACCACTCACCAACACCACTAATCAATACCACTCACCATCATCACTAATCAATACCACTAATCAATACCACTCACCATCACCACTAATCAATACCACTCACCATCACCACTAATCAATACCACTAATGAATACCACTCACTCACATCAGCAATCAATACCACTCACCATCACCACTAATCAACACCACTCACCATCACCACTAATCAATACCACTAATCAATACCACTCACCATCACCACTAATCAATACCACTAATGAATACCACTCACTCACATCACCAATCAATACCACTCACCGTCACCACTAATCAATACCACTCACTTACACCACTGATCAATACCACTCACTAACACCACTGATCAATACTACTCACTTACACCACTGATCAATACCACTCACTAACATCACTGATCAATACCACTCACTAACACCACTGATCAATACCACTCACTAACACCACTGATCAATACCACTCACTAACACCACTGATCAATACCACGAACCAATACTCCAGTATAACACTATGAAAGAAACAATTTCCCGGCTTTGTGATGTGAAAGGTGTGAACAAATCCAAGCTCTGGGTTTTCCTGCTTGCTCCCCGTGCCCTTTAACATCGGACTTTTTTCAGGCAACGATCGAATTCTCTTTTCGGAGAATTACAGCAGAGAATCCTCGTTCCAACCAACAGGAACAAAGCAACATTAGAGGACAACTGGAATACCTCTAAAGACATTCCTGGTACGGTGGCATAGCGGTTATATTACTGGATTAGTAATCGGGAGTCATGAGTTCAAATCCTGCCACAGCAGCTGGGGAATTTAAATTCAATTAATTAAACACAATCTGGAATAAAAAACACTAATTTCAGTCATGGTGATCATGAAACTACCGGATTGTCGTAAAAACCCATCTGGTTCACTAATGCCCTTTAGGGAAGGAAACCTGCCACCCTTACCCGGTCTGGCCTAAATGTGACTCCAAACCCACAGCAATGTGGTTGATTCTTAATTGCCCTCTGAAATGGCCTCACAAGTCACTCCGTTGTACACAATAAGAATAAAACCGGATGGACCACCGGACATGACAAAGGCAAACCAAGCCCAGTCGACCCTGCAAAGTCCTCCTCACTAACATCTGGGGACTTGTCCCACAGACTGGTCAAGCAACAGCCTGACATCGCCATACTCAAAGAATCATACCTTTCAGCCAACGTCCCAGACTCTTCCATCACCATCCCTGGGTATGTCCTGTCCCACCGGCAGGACAGACCCACCAGAGGTGGCGGTACAGTGATATACAGTCAGGAGGGAGTGGCCCTGGAGTCCTCAACATTGACTCCAGATCTCATGGCATCAGGTCAAACATGGGCAAGGAAACCTCCTGCTGATTACCACCACCTCCCTTAGCTGATGAATCAGTCCTCCTCCATGTTGAGCACCACTTGGAGGAAGCACTGAGGGTAGCAAGGGCACAGAATGTACTCTGGGTGGGGGACTTCAATGTCCATCACCAAGAGTGGCTCGGTAGCACCACTACTGACCGAGCTGGCCGAGTCCTGAAGGACATAGCTGCCAGACTGGGCCTGCGGCAGGTGGTGAGCGAACCAACACGAGGGAAAAACCGACTTGACCTCATTCTCACCAATCTACCTATCGCAGATGCATCTGTCCATGACATTATTGGTAGGAGTGATCACCGCACAGTCTCTGTGGAGATGAAGTCCCGTCTTCACACGGAGGACACCATCCAACGTGTTGTGTGGCACTACCACCGTGCTAAATGGGATAGATTTTTGAAAGCAGGAGGAGGCCATTCGGCCCTTCGAGCCTGCTCTGTCATTCAATATGATCACGGCTGATCCTCTATCTCAATTCCATATTCCCGCTCTCTCCCCATACACCTTGATGCCTTTTGTGTCTAGAAATCTATCCAGCTCCTTCTTAAATATATTCAGTGACTTGGCCTCCATAGTCTTCTGTGGTAGAGAATTCCACAGGTTCACCACCCTCTGAGTGAAGAAATTTCTCCTCATCTCAGTCCTAAATGTCCTACCCCGTATCCTGAGACTGTGACCCCTCGTTCTGGACCCCCCAGCCAGGGGAAACATCCTCCCTGCATCCAGTCTGTCTAGCCCTGTCAGAATTTTATATGTTTCAATGAGATCCCCTCTCATTCTTCTAAACTTGAGTGAATACAGGCCGAGTCGACCCAATCTCTCCTCATACGACAGTCCTGCCATCCCAGGAATCAGTCTGGTGAACCTTTGCTGCACTCCCTCTATGGCAAGTATATCCTTTCTTAGGTAAGGAGACCAAAACTGCACATAATACTCCAGGTGTGGTCTCACCAAGGCCCTGTATAACTGCAGTAAGACATCCTTGCTCCTGTATTCAAATCCTCTTGCAATAAAGGCCAACATATCATTTGCCTTCCTAACTGCTTGCTGCACCTGCATGTTTGCTTTCAGTGACTGGTGTACAAGGCCACCCAGGTCCCTTTGTACATCAACATTTCCCAATCTATCACCATTTAAATAATACTCTGCCTTTCTGTTTTTCTTTCTGAAGTGGATAACTTCACATTTATCCATATTTTACTGCATCTGCCATGTATTTGTCCACTCACTCAACTTGTCTAAATCGTCTTGAAACCTCTTTGCATCCTCCTCACAACTCATGATCCCACCTAGTTTTGTGTTGTCAGCAGACTTGGAAATATTACATTTGGTTCCCTCATCCAAATCATTGATATATATTGTGAATAGCTGGGGCCCAAGCACTGATCCCTGCGGTACCCCACTAGTCACTGCCTGCCACCCTGAAAAAGACCCATTTATTCCTACTCTCTGTTTCCTGTCTGTCAACTAATTTTCAATCCATGCCAGTATATTACCCCCAATCCCATGTGCTTTAATTTTGCACACTAACCTCTTATGTGGGACTTTATCAAAGGCCTTCTGAAAATCCAAATAAACCACATCCACTGGTTCTCCCTTATCAATTCTACCAGTTACATCCTCAAAAAACTCCAGGACGTTTGTCAAACATGATTTCCCTTTCATAAATCCATGTTGACTTTGTCTAATCCCGTTGATATTTTCTAAGTGTCCTGTTATCACATCCTTTATAATGGACTCTAGCATTTTCCCTACTACTGATGTTAGACTAACCGGTCTGTAGTTCCCTGTTTTCTCTCTCCCTCCTTTTTTAAATAGTGGGGTTACATTTGCCACCCTCCAATCTGCAGGAACTGTTCCATAATCTATAGAATTTTGGAAGGTGACAACTAATGCATCCACTATTTCCATGACTACCTCTTTTAGTATTCTGGGATGCAGATTATCAGGTCCTGGGGATTTATCAGCTTTCAGTCCCATTAATTTCTCCAGCACTATTTTTTTTACCAATACTAATTTCCTTTAATTCCTCCTTCTCACTAGTCCCTTGGTTCCCTAGCATTTCTGGGAAGTTATTTGTGTCCTCTTCCGTGAAGACAGAACCAAAGTATTTGTTTAATTGCTCTGCCATTTCCCTGTTCACCATTATAAATTCTCCCGTTTCTGACTGTAAGGGACCGACATTTGTCTTCACTAATCTTTTTCTTTTTACATACTTGTCGAAGCTTTTACAGTCCACTTTTATGTTCCTTGCACGTTTACTCTCATACAATATCTTTCCCCCCTTATTCAATCTCTTGGTCCTAAAGAACAAGATCAGAACAGATCCAGCAGCTCAAAACTGGGCATCCATGAGGTGCTGTGGGCCATCAGCAGCAGCAGAATTGTATTCCAGCACAATCTGTAACCTCATGGCCCGGCATATTCCTCACTCTACCATTACCAACAAGCCAGGGGATCAACCCTGGTTCAATGAGGAGTGTAGAAGAGCATGCCAGGAGCAGCACCAGGCGTACCTAAAAATGAGGTGCCAACCTGGTGAAGCTGCAACTCAGGACTACATGCATGCTAAACAGCGGAAGCAACATGCTATGGACAGAGCTAAGCGATTCCACAACCAACGGATCAGATCAAAGCTCTGCAGTCCTGCCACATCCAGTCGTGAATGGTGGTGGACAATTAAACAACTAATGGGAGGAGGAGGCTCTGTGAACATTCCCATTCTCAATGAAGGCGGAGTCCAGCACGTGAGTGCAAAAGACAAGGCTGAAGCGTTTGCAACCATCTTCAGCCAGAAGTGCCGAGTGGATGATCCATCTCGGCCTCCTCCCCATATCCCCACCATCACAGAAGCCAGTTTTCAGCCAATTCGATTCACTCCACGTGATATCAAGAAACGGCTGAGTGCACTGGATACAGCAAAGGCTATGGGCCCCGACATCAACCCGGCTATAGTGCTGAAGACTTGTGCTCCAGAACTAGCTGCGCCTCCAGCCAAGCTGTTCCAGTGCAGTTACATCACTGGCATCTACCCGACAATGTGGAAAATTGCCCAGGTATGTCCTGTCCACAAAAAGCAGGACAAATCCAATCCGACCAATTACCACCCCATCAGTCTACTCTAAATCATCAGCAAAGTGATGGAAGAACATAAGAACATAAGAACATAAGAAATTGGAGCAGGAGTAGGCCAATCGGCCCCTCGAGCCTGCTCCGCCATTCAATAAGATCATGGCTGATCTGATCCCAACCACAAATCTAAAGAACACAAGATTTGTGTTGTTTCAGATTTGTGGAAGGTGTCGTCGACAGTGCTATCAAGCTTACTCACCAATAACCTGCTCACCGATGCTCAGTTTGGGTTCCGCCAGGACCACTCGGCTCCAGACCTCATTACAGCCTTGGTCCAAATATAGACAAAAATGCTGAATTCCAGAGGTGAGGTGAGAGTGACTGCCCTTGACATCAAGGCAGCATTTGACCGAGTGTGGCACCAAGGAGCCCTAGTAAAATTGAATTCAATGGGAATCAGGGGGAAAGCTCTCCAGTGGCTGGAGTCATACCTAGCACAAAGGAAGATGGCAGTGGTTTTTGGAGGCCAATCATCTCAGCCCCAGGATATTGCTGCAGGAGTTCCGCAGGGCAGTGTCCTCGGCCCAACCATCTTCAGCTGCTTCATCAATGACCTTCCCACCATCATAAGGTCTCCTTATCTGAGGAAGGATGTCCTTGCCATGGAAGGAGTGCAACGAAGGTTTACCAGACTGATTCCTGGGATGGCAGGACTGATGTATGAGGAGAGATTGGGTCGACTCGGCCTATATTCACTAGAGTTTAGAAGAATGAGAGGTGATCTCATCGAAACATATAAAATTCTAACAGGACTAGACAGACTAGATGCAGGGAGGATGTTCCCGATGGCTGGGGAGTCCAGAACCAGGGGTCACAGTCTCAGGATACGGGGTATGCCATTTAGAACCGAGATGAGGAGAAATTTCTTCACTCAGAGGGTGGTGAACCTGTGGAATTCTCTACCACAGAAGGCAGTGGAGGGCAAGTCATTAAATATATTCAAGAAGGAGATAGATATATTTCTCAATGCTGAAGGGATCAAAGGATACAGGGAAAAAGCGGGAACAAGACCTGGACAACATCCAGGCTTGGGCTCATAAGTGGCAAGTAACATTCGGACCAGATAAGTGCCAGGCAATGACCAGCCATGGGTGTGTTTTGGGAGTGGGCAGTTTCTCTCTCTCTCTGTGACTGGGTGTGTTTTGGGAGTGGGCAGTTTCTCTCTCTCTGTGACTGGGTGTGTTTTGGGAGTGGGCAGTTTCTCTCTCTGTGACTGGGTGTGTTTTGGGAGTGGGCAGTTTCTCTCTCTCTCTGTGACTGGGTGTGTTTTCGGAGTGGGCAGTTTCTCTCTCTCTGTGACTGAGTGTGTTTTGGGAGTGGGCAGTTTCTCTCTCTGTGACTGGGTGTGTTTTGGGACGGGCAGTTTCTCTCTCTCTGTGACTGGGTGTGTTTGGGGAGTGGGCAGTTTCTCTCTCTGTGACTGGGTGTGTTTTGGGAGTGGGCAGTTTCTCTCTCTCTCTGTGACTGGGTGTGTTTTGGGAGTGGGCAGTTTCTCTCTCTGTGACTGGGTGTGTTTTGGGAGTGGGCAGTTTCTCTCTCTGTGACTGGGTATGTTTTGGGAGTGGGAAGTTTCTCTCTCTCTCTGTGACTGGGTGTGTTTTGGGAGTGGGCAGTTTCTCTCTCTGTGACTGGGTGTGTTTTGGGAGTGGGCAGTTTCTCTCTGTGTGACTGCGTGTGTTTTGGGAGTGGGCAGTTTCTCTCTCTCTGTGACTGGGTGTGTTTTGGGAGTGGGCAGTTTCTCTCTGTGTGACTGGGTGTGTTTTGGGAGTGGGCAGTTTCTCTCTCTCTGTGACTGGGTGTGTTTTGGGAGTGGGCAGTTTCTCTCTCTGTGACTGGGTGTGTTTTGGGAGTGGGCAGTTTCTGTCTCTGTGACTGGGTGTGTTTTGGGAGTGGGCAGTTTCTCTCTCTGTGACTGGGTGTGTTTTGGGAGTGGGCAGTTTCTCTCTCTGTGACTGGGTGTGTTTTGGGAGTGGGCAGTTTCTCTCTCGGTGACTGGGTGTGTTTTGGGAGTGGGCAGTTTCTCTCTCTCTCTGTGACTGGGTGTGTTTTGGGAGTGGGCAGTTTCTCTCTCTGTGACTGGGTGTGTTTTGGGAGTGGGCAGTTTCTCTCTCTCTCTGTGACTGGGTGTGTTTTGGGAGTGGGCAGTTTCTCTCTCTGTGACTGGGTGTGTTTTGGGAGTGGGCAGTTTCTCTCTCTGTGACTGGGTGTGTTTTGGAAGTGGGCAGTTTCTCTCGCTCTCTGTGACTGGGTATGTTTTGGGAGTGGGCAGTTTCTCTCTCTCTCTGTGACTGGGTGTGTTTTGGGAGTGGGCAGTTTCTCTCTCTCTCTGTGACTGGGTGTGTTTTGGGAGTGGGCAGTTTCTCTCTCTCTCTGTGACTGGGTGTGTTTTGGGAGTGGGCAGTTTCTCTCTCTCTCTGTGACTGGGTGTGTTTTGGGAGTGGGCAGTTTCTCTCTCTCTGTGACTGGGTATGTTTTGGGAGTGGGCAGTTTCTCTCTCTCTGTGACTGGGTGTGTTTTGCGAGTGGGCAGTTTCTCTCTCTCTGACTGGGTGTGTTTTGGGAGTGGGCAGTTTCTCCCTCTCTCTGTGACTGGGTGTGTTTTGGGAGTGGGCAGTTTCTCTCTCTGTGACTGGGTGTGTTTTGGAAGTGGGCAGTTTCTCTCGCTCTCTGTGACTGGGTATGTTTTGGGAGTGGGCAGTTTCTCTCTCTCTCTGTGACTGGGTGTGTTTTGGGAGTGGGCAGTTTCTCTCTCTCTCTGTGACTGGGTGTGTTTTGGGAGTGGGCAGTTTCTCTCTCTCTCTGTGACTGGGTGTGTTTTGGGAGTGGGCAGTTTCTCTCTCTCTGTGACTGGGTATGTTTTGGGAGTGGGCAGTTTCTCTCTCTCTGTGACTGGGTGTGTTTTGCGAGTGGGCAGTTTCTCTCTCTCTGACTGGGTGTGTTTTGGGAGTGGGCAGTTTCTCTCTCTCTCTGTGACTGGGTATGTTTTGGGAGTGGGCAGTTTCTCTCTCTCTGTGACTGGGAATGTTTTGGGAGTGGGCAGTTTCTCTCTCTCTGTGACTGGGAATGTTTTGGGAGTGGGCAGTTTCTCTGTCTGTGACTGGGTGTGTTTTGGGAGTGGGCAGTTTCTCTCTCTCTGTGACTGGGAATGTTTTGGGAGTGGGCAGTTTCTCTCTCTGTGACTGGGAATGTTTTGGAAGTGGGCAGTTTCTCTCTCTCTCTGTGACTGGGTGTGTTTTGGGAGTGGGCAGTTTCTCTCTCTCTGTGACTGGGAATGTTTTGGGAGTGGGCAGTTTCTCTCTCTCTGTGACTGGGAATGTTTTGGGAGTGGGCAGTTTCTCTCTCTGTGACTGGGTGTGTTTTGGGAGTGGGCAGTTTCTCTCTCTCTGTGACTGGGAATGTTTTGGGAGTGGGCAGTTTCTCTCTCTGTGACTGGGTGTGTTTTGGGAGTGGGCAGTTTCTCTCTCTCTGTGACTGGGAATGTTTTGGGAGTGGGCAGTTTCTCTCTCTGTGACTGGGTGTGTTTTGGGAGTGGGCAGTTTCTCTCTCTGTGACTGGGTGTGTTTTGGGAGTGGGCAGTTTCTCTCTCTCTCTGTGACTGGGTATGTTTTGGGAGTGGGCAGTTTCTCTCTCTCTGTGACTGGGTGTGTTTTGGGAGTGGGCAGTTTCTCTCTCTGTGACTGGGAATGTTTTGGGAGTGGGCAGTTTCTCTCTCTGTGCCTGGGTGTGTTTTGGGAGTGGGCAGTTTCTCTCTCTGTGACTGGGTGTGTTTTGGGAGTGGGCAGTTTCTCTCTCTCTCTGTGACTGGGTGTGTTTTGTGAGTGGGCAGTTTCTCTCTCTCTCTGTGACTGGGTGTGTTTTGGGAGTGGGCAGTTTCTCTCTCTCTCTGTGACTGGGTGTGTTTTGGGAGTGGGCAGTTTCTCTCTCTCTCTGTGACTGGGTGTGTTTTGTGAGTGGGCAGTTTCTCTCTCTGTGACTGGGTGTGTTTTGGGAGTGGGCAGTTTCTCTCTCTGTGACTGGGTGTGTTTTGGGAGTGGGCAGTTTCTCTCTGTGTGACTGGGTGTGTTTTGGGAGTGGGCAGTTTCTCTCTCCCTCTGTGACTGGGTGTGTTTTGGGAGTGGGCAGTTTCTCTCTTTGTGACTGGGTGTGTTTTGGGAGTGGGCAGTTTCTCTCTCTGTGACTGGGTGTGTTTTGGGAGTGGGCAGTTTCTCTCTCTCTCTGTGACTGGGTGTGTTTTGGGAGTGGGCAGTTTCTCTCTCTCTCTGTGACTGGGTGTGTTTTGGGAGTGGGCAGTTTCTCTCTCTCTCTGTGACTGGGTGTGTTTTGGGAGTGTGCAGTTTCTCTCTCTGTGCCTGGGTGTGTTTTGGGAGTGGGCAGTTTCTCTCTCTCTCTGTGACTGGGTATGTTTTGGGAGTGGGCAGTTTCTCCCTCTCTGTGACTGGGTGTGTTTTGAGAGTGGGCAGTTTCTCTCTCTCTCTGTGACTGGGCATGTTTTGGGAGTGGGCAGTTTCTCTCTCTCTGTGACTGGGTATGTTTTGGGAGTGGGCAGTTTCTCTCTCTCTGTGACTGGGTGTGTTTTGTGAGTTGGCAGTTTCTCTCTCTCTGTGACTGGGTATGTTTTGGGAGTGGGCAGTTTCTCCCTCTCTGTGACTGGGTGTGTTTTGGGAGTGGGCAGTTTCTCTCTCTCTGTGACTGGGTATGTTTTGGGAGTGGGCAGTTTCTCTCTCTCTGTGACTGGGTGTGTTTTGTGAGTGGGCAGTTTCTCTCTCTGTGACTGGGTGTTTTTGGGAGTGGGCAGTTTCTCTCTCTCTGTGACTGGGTGTGTTTTGGGAGTGGGCAGTTTCTCTCTCTCTGTGACTGGGTGTGTTTTGGGAGTGGGCAGTTTCTCTCTCTCTGTGACTGGGTGTGTTTTGGGAGTGGGCAGTTTCTCTCCCTCTCTGTGACTGGGAATGTTTTGGGAGTGGGCAGTTTCTCTGTCTGTGACTGGGTGTGTTTTGGGAGTGGGCAGTTTCTCTCTCTCTGTGACTGGGTGTGTTTTGGGAGTGGGCAGTTTCTCTCTCTGTGACTGGGTGTGTTTTGGGAGTGGGCAGTTTCTCTCTCTCTCTGTGACTGGGTGTGTTTTGGGAGTGGGCAGTTTCTCTCTCTGTGACTGGGTATGTTTTGGGAGTGGGAAGTTTCTCTCTCTGTGACTGGGTATGTTTTGGGAGTGGGCAGTTTCTCTCTCTCTCTGTGACTGGGTGTGTTTTGGGAGTGGGCAGTTTCTCTCTCTGTGACTGGGTGTGTTTTGGGAGTGGGCAGTTTCTCTCTCTGTGACTAGGTATGTTTTGGGAGTGGGAAGTTTCTCTCTCTCTCTGTGACTGGGTGTGTTTTGGGAGTGGGCAGTTTCTCTCTGTGTGACTGGGTGTGTTTTGGGAGTGGGCAGTTTCTCTCTGTGTGACTGGGTGTGTTTTGGGAGTGGGCAGTTTCTCTCTCTCTGTGACTGGGTGTGTTTTGGGAGTGGGCAGTTTCTCTCTGTGTGACTGGGTGTGTTTTGGGAGTGGGCAGTTTCTCTCTCTCTGTGACTGGGTGTGTTTTGGGAGTGGGCAGTTTCTCTCTCTGTGACTGGGTGTGTTTTGGGAGTGGGCAGTTTCTCTCTCTGTGACTGGGTGTGTTTTGGGAGTGGGCAGTTTCTCTCTCTGTGACTGGGTGTGTTTTGGGAGTGGGCAGTTTCTCTCTCTGTGACTGGGTGTGTTTTGGGAGTGGGCAGTTTCTCTCTCTGTGACTGGGTGTGTTTTGGGAGTGGGCAGTTTCTCTCTCTCTCTGTGTCTGGGTATGTTTTGGGAGTGGGCAGTTTCTCTCTCTCTCTGTGACTGGGTGTGTTTTGGGAGTGGGCAGTTTCTCTCTCTGTGACTGGGTGTGTTTTGGGAGTGGGCAGTTTCTCTCTCTGTGACTGGGTGTGTTTTGGAAGTGGGCAGTTTCTCTCGCTCTCTGTGACTGGGTATGTTTTGGGAGTGGGCAGTTTCTCTCTCTCTCTGTGACTGGGTGTGTTTTGGGAGTGGGCAGTTTCTCTCTCTCTCTGTGACTGGGTGTGTTTTGGGAGTGGGCAGTTTCTCTCTCTCTCTGTGACTGGGTGTGTTTTGGGAGTGGGCAGTTTCTCTCTCTCTCTGTGACTGGGTGTGTTTTGGGAGTGGGCAGTTTCTCTCTCTCTGTGACTGGGTATGTTTTGTGAGTGGGCAGTTTCTCTCTCTCTGTGACTGGGTGTGTTTTGCGAGTGGGCAGTTTCTCTCTCTCTGACTGGGTGTGTTTTGGGAGTGGGCAGTTTCTCTCTCTCTCTGTGACTGGGTGTGTTTTGGGAGTGGGCAGTTTCTCTCTCTGTGACTGGGTGTGTTTTGGGAGTGGGCAGTTTCTCTCTCTCTGACTGGGTGTGTTTTGGGAGTGGGCAGTTTCTCTCTCTCTCTGTGACTGGGTGTGTTTTGGGAGTGGGCAGTTTCTCTCTCTGTGACTGGGTGTTATTTGGAAGTGGGCAGTTTCTCTCGCTCTCTGTGACTGGGTCTGTTTTGGGAGTGGGCAGTTTCTCTCTCTCTCTGTGACTGGGTGTGTTTTGGGAGTGGGCAGTTTCTCTCTCTCTCTGTGACTGGGTGTGTTTTGGGAGTGGGCAGTTTCTCTCTCTCTCTGTGACTGGGTGTGTTTTGGGAGTGGGCAGTTTCTCTCTCTCTCTGTGACTGGGTGTGTTTTGGGAGTGGGCAGTTTCTCTCTCTCTGTGACTGGGTATGTTTTGGGAGTGGGCAGTTTCTCTCTGTGACTGAGTGTGTTTTGCGAGTGGGCAGTTTCTCTCTCTCTGACTGGGTGTGTTTTGGGAGTGGGCAGTTTCTCTCTCTCTCTGTGACTGGGTGTGTTTTGGGAGTGGGCAGTTTCTCTCTCTGTGACTGGGTGTGTTTTGGGAGTGGGCAGTTTCTCTCTCTCTGTGACTGGGTGTGTTTTGGGAGTGGGCAGTTTCTCTCTCTCTCTGTGACTGGGAATGTTTTGGTAGTGGGCAGTTTCTCTCTCTCTGTGACTGGGAATGTTTTGGGAGTGGGCAGTTTCTCTGTCTGTGACTGGGTGTGTTTTGGGAGTGGGCAGTTTCTCTCTCTGTGACTGGGTGTGTTTTGGGAGTGGGCAGTTTCTCTCTCTGTGACTGGGAATGTTTTGGAAGTGGGCAGTTTCTCTCTCTCTCTGTGACTGGGTGTGTTTTGGGAGTGGGCAGTTTCTCTCTCTCTGTGACTGGGAATGTTTTGGGAGTGGGCAGTTTCTCTCTCTCTGTGACTGGGAATGTTTTGGGAGTGGCCAGTTTCTCTCTCTGTGACTGGGTGTGTTTTGGGAGTGGGCAGTTTCTCTCTCTCTGTGACTGGGAATGTTTTGGGAGTAGGCAGTTTCTCTCTCTGTGACTGGGTATGTTTTGGGAGTGGGCAGTTTCTCTCTCTCTGTGACTGGGAATGTTTTGGGAGTGGGCAGTTTCTCTCTCTGTGACTGGGTGTGTTTTGGGAGTGGGCAGTTTCTCTCTCTCTCTGACTGGGAATGTTTTGGGAGTGGGCAGTTTCTCTCTCTGTGACTGGGTGTGTTTTGGGAGTGGGCAGTTTCTCTGTCTGTGACTGGGTGTGTTTTGGGAGTGGGCAGTTTCTCTCTCTCTCTGTGACTGGGTATGTTTTGGGAGTGGGCAGTTTCTCTCTCTCTGTGACTGGGTGTGTTTTGGGAGTGGGCAGTTTCTCTCTCTGTGACTGGGAATGTTTTGGGAGTGGGCAGTTTCTCTCTCTGTGCCTGGGTGTGTTTTGGGAGTGGGCAGTTTCTCTCTCTGTGACTGGGTGTGTTTTGGGAGTGGGCAGTTTCTCTCTCTCTCTGTGACTGGGTGTGTTTTGTGAGTGGGCAGTTTCTCTCTCTCTCTGTGACTGGGTGTGTTTTGGGAGTGGGCAGTTTCTCTCTCTCTCTGTGACTGGGTGTGTTTTGGGAGTGGGCAGTTTCTCTCTCTCTCTGTGACTGGGTGTGTTTTGTGAGTGGGCAGTTTCTCTCTCTGTGACTGGGTGTGTTTTGGGAGTGGGCAGTTTCTCTCTCTGTGACTGGGTGTGTTTTGGGAGTGGGCAGTTTCTCTCTCCCTCTGTGACTGGGTGTGTTTTGGGAGTGGGCAGTTTCTCTCTCTGTGACTGGGTGTGTTTTGGGAGTGGGCAGTTTCTCTCTCTGTGACTGGGTGTGTTTTGGGAGTGGGCAGTTTCTCTCTCTCTCTGTGACTGGGTTTGTTTTGGGAGTGGGCAGTTTCTCTCTCTCTCTGTGACTGGGTGTGTTTTGGGAGTGGGCAGTTTCTCTCTCTCTCTGTGACTGGGTGTGTTTTGGGAGTGGGCAGTTTCTCTCTCTGTGCCTGGGTGTGTTTTGGGAGTGGGCAGTTTCTCTCTCTCTCTGTGACTGGGTATGTTTTGGGAGTGGGCAGTTTCTCCCTCTCTGTGACTGGGTGTGTTTTGGCAGTGGGCAGTTTCTCTCTCTCTCTGTGACTGGGTATGTTTTGGGAGTGGGCAGTTTCTCTCTCTCTGTGACTGGGTATGTTTTGGGAGTGGGCAGTTTCTCTCTCTCTGTGACTGGGTGTGTTTTGTGAGTGGGCAGTTTCTCTCTCTCTGTGACTGGGTGTGTTTTGGGAGTGGGCAGTTTCTCCCTCTCTGTGACTGGGTGTGTTTTGGGAGTGGGCAGTTTCTCTCTCTCTGTGACTTGGTATGTTTTGGGAGTGGGCAGTTTCTCTCTCTCTGTGATTGGGTGTGTTTTGTGAGTGGGCAGTTTCTCTCTCTGTGACTGGGTGTTTTTGGGAGTGGGCAGTTTCTCTCTCTCTCTGTGACTGGGTGTGTTTTGGGAGTGGGCAGTTTCTCTCTCTGTGACTGGGTGTGTTTTGGGAGTGGGCAGTTTCTCTCTCTCTGTGACTGGGTGTGTTTTGGGAGTGGGCAGTTTCTCTCTCTCTCTGTGACTGGGTGTGTTTTGGGAGTGGGCAGTTTCTCTCTCTGTGACTGGGTGTGTTTTGGGAGTGGGCAGTTTCTCTCTCTCTGTGACTGGGTGTGTTTTGGGAGTGGGCAGTTTCTCTCTCTCTGTGACTGGGTGTGTTTTGGGAGTGGGCAGTTTCTCTCCCTCTCTGTGACTGGGAATGTTTTGGGAGTGGGCAGTTTCTCTGTCTGTGACTGGGTGTGTTTTGGGATTGGGCAGTTTCTCTCTCTCTGTGACTGGGTGTGTTTTGGGAGTGGGCAGTTTCTCTCTCTGTGACTGGGTGTGTTTTGGGAGTGGGCAGTTTCTCTCTCTGTGACTGGGTATGTTTTGGGAGTGGGCAGTTTCACTCTCTGTGACTGGGTGTGTTTTGGGATTGGGCAGTTTCTCTCTCTGTGACTGGGTGTGTTTTGGGAGTGGGCAGTTTCTCTCTCTGTGACTGGGTGTGTTTTGGGAGTGGGCAGTTTCTCTCTCTGTGACTGGGTATGTTTTGGGAGTGGGAAGTTTCTATCTCTGTGACTGGGTATGTTTTGGGAGTGGGCAGTTTCTCTCTCTCTCTGTGACTGGGTGTGTTTTGGGAGTGGGCAGTTTCTCTCTCTGTGACTGGGTATGTTTTGGGAGTGGGAAGTTTCTCTCTCTGTGACTGGGTATGTTTTGGGAGTGGGCAGTTTCTCTCTCTGTGACTGGGTATGTTTTGGGAGTGGGAAGTTTCTCTCTCTGTGACTGGGTATGTTTTGGGAGTGGGCAGTTTCTCTCTCTGTGACTGGGGGTGTTTTGGGAGTGGGCAGTTTCTCTCTCTGTGACTGGGTATGTTTTTGGAGTGGGCAGTTTCTCTCTCTCTCTGTGACTGGGTGTGTTTTGAGAGTGGGCAGTTTCTCTCTCTGTGACTGTGTGTGTTTTGGGAGTGGGCAGTTTCTCTCTCTGTGACTGGGTGTGTTTTGGGAGTGGGCAGTTTCTCTCTCTGTGACTGGGTGTGTTTTGGGAGTGGGCAGTTTCTCTCTCTCTCTGTGACTGGGTGCGTTTTGAGAGTGGGCAGTTTCTCTCTGTGACTGGGTATGTTTTGGGAGTGGGCAGTTTCTCTCTCTCTCTGTGACTGGGTGTGTTTTGGGAGTGGGCAGTTTCTCTCTCTCTCTGTGACTGGGTGTGTTTTGGGAGTGGGCAGTTTCTCTCTCTGTGACTGGGTGTGTTTTCGGAGTGGGCAGTTTCTCTCTCTGTGACTGGGTGTGTTTTCGGAGTGGGCAGTTTCTCTCTCTGTGACTGGGTGTGTTTTGGGAGTGGGCAGTTTCTCTCTCTCTGTGACTGGGTGTGTTTTGGGAGTGGGCAGTTTCTCTCTCTGTGACTGGGTGTGTTTTGGGAGTGGGCAGTTTCTCTCTCTGTGACTGGGTATGTTTTGGGAGTGGGCGGTTTCTCTCTCTCTCTGTGACTGGGTGTGTTTTCGGAGTGGGCAGTTTCTCTCTCTCTGTGACTGGGTATGTTTTGGGAGTGGGCAGTTTCTCTCTCTGTGACCGGGTGTGTTTTTTGAGTGGGCAGTTTCTCTCTCTGTGACTGGGAATGTTTTGGGAGTGGGCAGTTTCTCTCTCTCTCTGTGACTGGGTGTGTTTTCGGAGTGGGCAGTTTCTCTCTCTCTGTGACTGGGGATGTTTTGGGAGTTGGCAGTTTCTCTCTCTGTGACTGGGTGTGTTTTGGGAGTGGGCAGTTTCTCTCTCTCTGTGACTGGGTGTGTTTTGGGAGTGGGCAGTTTCTCTCTCTGTGACTGGGTGTGTTTTGGGAGTGGGCAGTTTCTCTCTCTCTGTGACTGAGTGTGTTTTGGGAGTGGGCAGTTTCTCTCTCTGTGACTGGGTGTGTTTTGGGAGTGGGCAGTTTCTCTCTCTGTGACTGGGTATGTTTTGGGAGTGGGCAGTTTCTCTCTCTGTGACTGGGTGTGTTTTGGGAGTGGGAAGTTTCTCTCTCTCTCTGTGACTGGGTGTGTTTTGGGAGTGGGCAGTTTCTCTCTGTGTGACTGGGTGTGTTTTGGGAGTGGGCAGTTTCTCTCTCTGTGACTGGGTGTGTTTTGGGAGTGGGCAGTTTCTCTCTGTGTGACTGGGTGTGTTTTGGGAGTGGGCAGTTTCTCTCTCTGTGACTGGGTGTGTTTTGGGAGTGGGCAGTTTCTCTCTCTGTGACTGGGAATGTTTTGGGAGTGGGCAGTTTCTCTCTGTGTGACTGGGTGTGTTTTGGGAGTGGGCAGTTTCTCTCTGTGTGACTGGGTGTGTTTTGGGAGTGGGCAGTTTCTCTCTGTGTGACTGGGTGTGTTTTGGGAGTGGGCAGTTTCTCTCTCTGTGACTGGGTGTGTTTTGGGAGTGGGCAGTTTCTCTCTGTGTGACTGGGTGTGTTTTGGGAGTGGGCAGTTTCTCTCTCTGTGACTGGGTGTGTTTTGGGAGTGGGCAGTTTCTCTCTGTGTGACTGGGTGTGTTTTGGGAGTGGGCAGTTTCTCTCACTGTGATTGGGTGTGTTTTGGGAGTGGGCAGTTTCTCTCTCTGTGACTGGGTGTGTTTTGGGAGTGGGCAGTTTCTCTCTCTGTGACTGGGTGTGTTTTGGGAATGGGCAGTTTCTCTCTCTGTGACTGGGTATGTTTTGGGAGTGGGCAGTTTCTCTCTCTCTCTGTGACTGGGTGTGTTTTGGGAGTGGGCAGTTTCTCTCTCTGTGACTGGGTATGTTTTGGGAGTGGGCAGTTTCTCTCTCTCTCTGTGACTGGGTGTGTTTTGGGAGTGGGCAGTTTCTCTCTCTCTCTCTGACAGGGTGTGTTTTGGGAGTGGGCAGTTTCTCTCTCTGTGACTGGGAATGTTTTGGGAGTGGGCAGTTTCTCTCTCTCTCTGTGACTGGGTGTGTTTTGGGAGTGGGCAGTTTCTCTCTCTGTGACCGGGTGTGTTTTGGGAGTGGGCAGTTTCTCTCTCTGTGACTGGGAATGTTTTGGGAGTGGGCAGTTTCTCTCTCTGTGACTGGGTGTGTTTTGGGAGTGGGCAGTTTCTCTCTCTGTGACTGGGTGTGTTTTGGGAGTGGGCAGTTTCTCTCTCTCTGTGACTGGGTGTGTTTTGGGAGAGGGCAGTTTCTCTCTCTGTGACTGGGTGTGTTTTGGGAGTGGGCAGTTTCTCTCTCTGTGACTGGGTATGTTTTGGGAGTGGGCAGTTTCTCTCTCTCTCTGTGACTGGGTGTGTTTTCGGAGTGGGCAGTTTCTCACTCTCTGTGACTGGGTATGTTTTGGGAGTGGGCAGTTTCTCTCTCTGTGACTGGGTGTGTTTTGGGAGTGGGCAGTTTCTCTCTCTGTGACTGGGAATGTTTTGGGAGTGGGCAGTTTCTCTCTCTCTCTGTGACTGGGTATGTTTTGGGAGTTGGCAGTTTCTCTCTCTGTGACTGGGTGTGTTTTGGGAGTGGGCAGTTTCTCTCTCTCTCTGTGACTGGGTGTGTTTTGGGAGTGGGCAGTTTCTCTCTCTGTGACTGGGTGTGTTTTGGGAGTTGGCAGTTTCTCTCTCTGTGACTGGGTATGTTTTGGGAGTGGGCAGTTTCTCTCTCTGTGACTGGGTGTGTTTTGGGAGTGGGAAGTTTCTCTCTCTCTCTGTGACTGGGTGTGTTTTGGGAGTGGGCAGTTTCTCTCTGTGTGACTGGGTGTGTTTTGGGAGTGGGCAGTTTCTCTCTCTGTGACTGGGTGTGTTTTGGGAGTGGGCAGTTGCTCTCTCTGTGACTGGGTGTGTTTTGGGAGTGGGCAGTTTCTCTCTGTGTGACTGGGTGTGTTTTGGGAGTGGGCAGTTTCTCTCTCTGTGACTGGGTGTGTTTTGGGAGTGGGCAGTTTCTCTCCCTCTCTGTGACTGGGAATGTTTTGGGAGTGGGCAGTTTCTCTGTCTGTGACTGGGTGTGTTTTGGGAGTGGGCAGTTTCTCTCTCTGTGACTGGGTGTGTTTTGGGAGTGGGCAGTTTCTCTCTCTGTGACTGGGTATGTTTTGGGAGTGGGCAGTTTCTCTCTCTGTGACTGGGTGTGTTTTGGGATTGGGCAGTTTCTCTCACTGTGACTGGGTGTGTTTTGGGAGTGGGCAGTTTCTCTCTCTGTGACTGGGTGTGTTTTGGGAGTGGGCAGTTTCTCTCTCTGTGACTGGGTATGTTTTGGGAGTGGGAAGTTTCTCTCTCTGTGACTGGGTATGTTTTGGGAGTGGGCAGTTTCTCTCTCTCTCTGTGACTGGGTGTGTTTTGGGAGTGGGCAGTTTCTCTCTCTGTGACTGGGTATGTTTTGGGAGTGGGCAGTTTCTCTCTCTGTGACTGGGTATGTTTTGGGAGTGGGAAGTTTCTCTCTCTGTGACTGGGTATGTTTTGGGAGTGGGCAGTTTCTCTCTCTGTGACTGGGGGTGTTTTGGGAGTGGGCAGTTTCTCTCTCTGTGACTGGGTATGTTTTTGGAGTGGGCAGTTTCTCTCTCTCTCTGTGACTGGGTGTGTTTTGAGAGTGGGCAGTTTCTCTCTCTGTGACTGGGTGTGTTTTGGGAGTGGGCAGTTTCTCTCTCTGTGACTGGGTGTGTTTTGGGAGTGGGCAGTTTCTCTCTCTCTCTGTGACTGGGTGCGTTTTGAGAGTGGGCAGTTTCTCTCTCTGTGACTGGGTATGTTTTGGGAGTGGGCAGTTTCTCTCTCTCTCTGTGACTGGGTGTGTTTTGGGAGTGGGCAGTTTCTCTCTCTCTCTGTGACTGGGTGTGTTTTGGGAGTGGGCAGTTTCTCTCTCTGTGACTGGGAATGTTTTGGGAGTGGGCAGTTTCTCTCTCTCTCTGTGACTGGGTGTGTTTTCGGAGTGGGCAGTTTCTCTCTCTGTGACTGGGAATGTTTTGGGAGTGGGCAGTTTCTCTCTCTGTGACTGGGTGTGTTTTGGGAGTGGGCAGTTTCTCTCTCTGTGACTGGGTGTGTTTTGGGAGTGGGCAGTTTCTCTCTCTCTGTGACTGGGTGTGTTTTGGGAGTGGGCAGTTTCTCTCTCTGTGACTGGGTGTGTTTTGGGAGTGGGCAGTTTCTCTCTCTGTGACTGGGTATGTTTTGGGAGTGGGCAGTTTCTCTCTCTCTCTGTGACTGGGTGTGTTTTCGGAGTGGGCAGTTTCTCTCTCTCTGTGACTGGGTATGTTTTGGGAGTGGGCAGTTTCTCTCTCTGTGACTGGGTGTGTTTTTTGAGTGGGCAGTTTCTCTCTCTGTGACTGGGAATGTTTTGGGAGTGGGCAGTTTCTCTCTCTCTCTGTGACTGGGTGTGTTTTCGGAGTGGGCAGTTTCTCTCTCTCTGTGACTGGGTGTGTTTTGGGAGTGGGCAGTTTCTCTCTGTGTGACTGGGTGTGTTTTGGGAGTGGGCAGTTTCTCTCTCTGTGACTGGGTGTGTTTTGGGAGTGGGCAGTTTCTCTCTCTGTGACTGGGTGTGTTTTGGGAGTGGGCAGTTTCTCTCTCTGTGACTGGGTGTGTTTTGGGAGTGGGCAGTTTCTCTCTCTGTGACTGGGAATGTTTTGGGAGTGGGCAGTTTCTCTCCGTGTGACTGGGTGTGTTTTGGGAGTGGGCAGTTTCTCTCTGTGTGACTGGGTGTGTTTTGGGAGTGGGCAGTTTCTCTCTGTGTGACTGGGTGTGTTTTGGGAGTGGGCAGTTTCTCTCTCTGTGACTGGGTGTGTTTTGGGAGTGGGCAGTTTCTCTCTGTGTGACTGGGTGTGTTTTGGGAGTGGGCAGTTTCTCTCTCTGTGACTGGGTGTGTTTTGGGAGTGGGCAGTTTCTCTCTGTGTGACTGGGTGTGTTTTGGGAGTGGGCAGTTTCTCTCTCTGTGATTGGGTGTGTTTTGGGAGTGGGCAGTTTCTCTCTCTGTGACTGGGTGTGTTTTGGGAGTGGGCAGTTTCTCTCTCTGTGACTGGGTATGTTTTGGGAGTGGGCAGTTTCTCTCTCTCTCTGTGACTGGGTGTGTTTTGGGAGTGGGCAGTTTCTCTCTCTGTGACTGGGTATGTTTTGGGAGTGGGCAGTTTCTCTCTCTCTCTGTGACTGGGTGTGTTTTGGGAGTGGGCAGTTTCTCTCTCTCTCTCTGACAGGGTGTGTTTTGGGAGTGGGCAGTTTCTCTCTCTGTGACTGGGAATGTTTTGGTAGTGGGCAGTTTCTCTCTCTCTCTGTGACTGGGTGTGTTTTGGGAGTGGGCAGTTTCTCTCTCTGTGACCGGGTGTGTTTTGGGAGTGGGCAGTTTCTCTCTCTGTGACTGGGAATGTTTTGGGAGTGGGCAGTTTCTCTCTCTGTGACTGGGTGTGTTTTGGGAGTGGGCAGTTTCTCTCTCTGTGACTGGGTGTGTTTTGGGAGTGGGCAGTTTCTCTCTCTCTGTGACTGGGTGTGTTTTGGGAGAGGGCAGTTTCTCTCTCTGTGACTGGGTGTGTTTTGGGAGTGGGCAGTTTCTCTCTCTGTGACTGGGTATGTTTTGGGAGTGGGCAGTTTCTCTCTCTCTCTGTGACTGGGTGTGTTTTCGGAGTGGGCAGTTTCTCTCTCTCTGTGACTGGGTATGTTTTGGGAGTGGGCAGTTTCTCTCTCTGTGACTGGGTGTGTTTTGGGAGTGGGCAGTTTCTCTCTCTGTGACTGGGGGTGTTTTGGGAGTGGGCAGTTTCTCTCTCTGTGACTGGGTATGTTTTTGGAGTGGGCAGTTTCTCTCTCTCTCTGTGACTGGGTGTGTTTTGAGAGTGGGCAGTTTCTCTCTCTGTGACTGGGTGTGTTTTGGGAGTGGGCAGTTTCTCTCTCTGTGACTGGGTGTGTTTTGGGAGTGGGCAGTTTCTCTCTCTCTCTGTGACTGGGTGCGTTTTGAGAGTGGGCAGTTTCTCTCTCTGTGACTGGGTATGTTTTGGGAGTGGGCAGTTTCTCTCTCTCTCTGTGACTGGGTGTGTTTTGGGAGTGGGCAGTTTCTCTCTCTCTCTGTGACTGGGTGTGTTTTGGGAGTGGGCAGTTTCTCTCTCTGTGACTGGGAATGTTTTGGGAGTGGGCAGTTTCTCTCTCTCTCTGTGACTGGGTGTGTTTTCGGAGTGGGCAGTTTCTCTCTCTGTGACTGGGAATGTTTTGGGAGTGGGCAGTTTCTCTCTCTGTGACTGGGTGTGTTTTGGGAGTGGGCAGTTTCTCTCTCTGTGACTGGGTATGTTTTGGGAGTGGGCAGTTTCTCTCTCTCTGTGACTGGGTGTGTTTTGGGAGTGGGCAGTTTCTCTCTCTGTGACTGGGTGTGTTTTGGGAGTGGGCAGTTTCTCTCTCTGTGACTGGGAATGTTTTGGGAGTGGGCAGTTTCTCTCTCTCTCTGTGACTGGGTGTGTTTTCGGAGTGGGCAGTTTCTCTCTCTCTGTGACTGGGTGTGTTTTGGGAGTGGGCAGTTTCTCTCTGTGTGACTGGGTGTGTTTTGGGAGTGGGCAGTTTCTCTCTCTGTGACTGGGTGTGTTTTGGGAGTGGGCAGTTTCTCTCTCTGTGACTGGGTGTGTTTTGGGAGTGGGCAGTTTCTCTCTCTGTGACTGGGTGTGTTTTGGGAGTGGGCAGTTTCTCTCTCTGTGACTGGGAATGTTTTGGGAGTGGGCAGTTTCTCTCCGTGTGACTGGGTGTGTTTTGGGAGTGGGCAGTTTCTCTCTGTGTGACTGGGTGTGTTTTGGGAGTGGGCAGTTTCTCTCTGTGTGACTGGGTGTGTTTTGGGAGTGGGCAGTTTCTCTCTCTGTGACTGGGTGTGTTTTGGGAGTGGGCAGTTTCTCTCTGTGTGACTGGGTGTGTTTTGGGAGTGGGCAGTTTCTCTCTCTGTGACTGGGTGTGTTTTGGGAGTGGGCAGTTTCTCTCTGTGTGACTGGGTGTGTTTTGGGAGTGGGCAGTTTCTCTCTCTGTGATTGGGTGTGTTTTGGGAGTGGGCAGTTTCTCTCTCTGTGACTGGGTGTGTTTTGGGAGTGGGCAGTTTCTCTCTCTGTGACTGGGTATGTTTTGGGAGTGGGCAGTTTCTCTCTCTCTCTGTGACTGGGTGTGTTTTGGGAGTGGGCAGTTTCTCTCTCTGTGACTGGGTATGTTTTGGGAGTGGGCAGTTTCTCTCTCTCTCTGTGACTGGGTGTGTTTTGGGAGTGGGCAGTTTCTCTCTCTCTCTCTGACAGGGTGTGTTTTGGGAGTGGGCAGTTTCTCTCTCTGTGACTGGGAATGTTTTGGTAGTGGGCAGTTTCTCTCTCTCTCTGTGACTGGGTGTGTTTTGGGAGTGGGCAGTTTCTCTCTCTGTGACCGGGTGTGTTTTGGGAGTGGGCAGTTTCTCTCTCTGTGACTGGGAATGTTTTGGGAGTGGGCAGTTTCTCTCTCTGTGACTGGGTGTGTTTTGGGAGTGGGCAGTTTCTCTCTCTGTGACTGGGTGTGTTTTGGGAGTGGGCAGTTTCTCTCTCTCTGTGACTGGGTGTGTTTTGGGAGAGGGCAGTTTCTCTCTCTGTGACTGGGTGTGTTTTGGGAGTGGGCAGTTTCTCTCTCTGTGACTGGGTATGTTTTGGGAGTGGGCAGTTTCTCTCTCTCTCTGTGACTGGGTGTGTTTTCGGAGTGGGCAGTTTCTCTCTCTCTGTGACTGGGTATGTTTTGGGAGTGGGCAGTTTCTCTCTCTGTGACTGGGTGTGTTTTGGGAGTGGGCAGTTTCTCTCTCTGTGACTGGGAATGTTTTGGGAGTGGGCAGTTTCTCTCTCTCCCTGTGACTGGGTGTGTTTTTGGAGTGGGCAGTTTCTCTCTCTCTGTGACTGGGTATGTTTTGGGAGTTGGCAGTTTCTCTCTCTGTGACTGGGTGTGTTTTGGGAGTGGGCAGTTTCTCTCTCTCTGTGACTGGGTGTGTTTTGGGAGTGGGCAGTTTCTCTCTCTGTGACTGGGTGTGTTTTGGGAGTGGGCAGTTTCTCTCTCTCTGTGACTGAGTGTGTTTTGGGAGTGGGCAGTTTCTCTCTCTGTGACTGGGTGTGTTTTGGGAGTGGGCAGTTTCTCTCTCTGTGACTGGGTATGTTTTGGGAGTGGGCAGTTTCTCTCTCTGTGACTGGGTGTGTTTTGGGAGTGGGAAGTTTCTCTCTCTCTCTGTGACTGGGTGTGTTTTGGGAGTGGGCAGTTTCTCTCTGTGTGACTGGGTGTGTTTTGGGAGTGGGCAGTTTCTCTCTCTGTGACTGGGTGTGTTTTGGGAGTGGGCAGTTTCTCTCTCTGTGACTGGGTGTGTTTTGGGAGTGGGCAGTTTCTCTCTGTGTGACTGGGTGTGTTTTGGGAGTGGGCAGTTTCTCTCTCTGTGACTGGGTGTGTTTTGGGAGTGGGCAGTTTCTCCCTCTGTGACTGGGAATGTTTTGGGAGTGGGCAGTTTCTCTCTGTGTGACTGGGTGTGTTTTGGGAGTGGGCAGTTTCTCTCTGTGTGACTGGGTGTGTTTTGGGAGTGGGCAGTTTCTCTCTGTGTGACTGGGTGTGTTTTGGGAGTGGGCAGTTTCTCTCTCTGTGACTGGGTGTGTTTTGGGAGTGGGCAGTTTCTCTCTGTGTGACTGGGTGTGTTTTGGGAGTGGGCAGTTTCTCTCTCTGTGACTGGGTGTGTTTTGGGAGTGGGCAGTTTCTCTCTGTGTGACTGGGTGTGTTTTGGGAGTGGGCAGTTTCTCTCTCTGTGACTGGGTGTGTTTTGGGAGTGGGCAGTTTCTCTCTCTGTGACTGGGTATGTTTTGGGAGTGGGTAGTTTCTCTCTCTCTCTGTGACTGGGTGTGTTTTGGGAGTGGGCAGTTTCTCTCTCTGTGACTGGGTGTGTTTTGGGAGTGGGCAGTTTCTCTCTCTGTGACTGGGTGTGTTTTGGAAGTGGGCAGTTTCTCTCGCTCTCTGTGACTGGGTATGTTTTGGGAGTGGGCAGTTTCTCTCTCTCTGTGACTGGGTGTGTTTTGGGAGTGGGCAGTTTCTCTCTCTCTGTGACTGGGAATGTTTTGGGAGTGGGCAGTTTCTCTGTCTGTGACTGGGTGTGTTTTGGGAGTGGGCAGTTTCTCTCTCTCTGTGACTGGGAATGTTTTGGGAGTGGGCAGTTTCTCTCTCTCTGTGACTGGGAATGTTTTGGGAGTGGGCAGTTTCTCTCTCTGTGACTGGGTGTGTTTTGGGAGTGGGCAGTTTCTCTCTCTCTGTGACTGGGAATGTTTTGGGAGTGGGCAGTTTCTCTCTCTGTGACTGGGAATGTTTTGGGAGTGGGCAGTTTCTCTCTCTGTGATTGGGTGTGTTTTGGGAGTGGGCAGTTTCTCTCTCTCTGTGACTGGGTATGTTTTGAGAGTGGGCAGTTTCTCTCTCTGTGACTGGGTATGTTTTGGGAGTGGGCAGTTTCTCTCTCTCTCTGTGACTGGGTGTGTTTTGTGAGTGGGCAGTTTCTCTCTCTGTGACTGGGTGTGTTTTGGGAGTGGGCAGTTTCTCTCTCTCTCTTTGACTGGGTGTGTTTTGTGAGTGGGCAGTTTCTCTCTCTGTGACTGGGTGTGTTTTGGGAGTGGGCAGTTTCTCTCTCTCTGTGACTGGGTGTGTTTTGGGAGTGGGCAGTTTCTCTCTCTCTCTGTGACTGGGTGTGTTTTGGGAGTGGGCAGTTTCTCTCTCTCTCTGTGACTGGGTGTGTTTGGGGAGTGGGCAGTTTCTCTCTCTGTGACTGGGTGTGTTTTGGGAGTGGGCAGTTTCTCTCTCTCTCTGTGACTGGGTGTGTTTTGGGAGTGGGCAGTTTCTCTCTCTCTCTGTGACTGGGTGTGGTTGGGGAGTGGGCAGTTTCTCTCTCTGTGACTGGGTATGTTTTGGGAGTGGGCAGTTTCTCTCTCTCTCTGTGACTGGGTGTGTTTTGGGAGTGGGCAGTTTCTCTCTCTGTGACTGGGTATGTTTTGGGAGTGGGCAGTTTCTCTCTCTCTCTGTGACTGGGTGTGTTTTGGGAGTGGGCAGTTTCTCTCTCTCTCTGTGACTGGGTGTGTTTTGGGAGTGGGCAGTTTCTCTCTCTGTGACTGGGTGTGTTTTGGGAGTGGGCAGTTTCTCTCTCTCTCTGTGAGTGGGTGTGTTTTGGGAGTGGGCAGTTTCTCTCTCTGTGACTGGGTATGTTTTGGGAGTGGGCAGTTTCTCTCTCTCTCTGTGACTGGGTGTGTTTTGGGAGTGGGCAGTTTCTCTCTCTGTGACTGGGTGTGTTTTGGGAGTGGGCAGTTTCTCTCTCTGTGACTGGGTGTGTTTTGGAAGTGGGCAGTTTCTCTCGCTCTCTGTGACTGGGTATGTTTTGGGAGTGGGCAGTTTCTCTCTCTCTGTGACTGGGTGTGTTTTGGGAGTGGGCAGTTTCTCTCTCTCTGTGACTGGGAATGTTTTGGGAGTGGGCAGTTTCTCTCTCTGTGACTGGGTGTGTTTTGGGAGTGGGCAGTTTCTCTCTCTCTGTGACTGGGAATGTTTTGGGAGTGGGCAGTTTCTCTCTCTCTGTGACTGTGAATGTTTTGGGAGTGGGCAGTTTCTCTCTCTGTGACTGGGTGTGTTTTGGGAGTGGGCAGTTTCTCTCTCTCTGTGACTGGGAATGTTTTGGGAGTGGGCAGTTTCTCTCTCTGTGACTGGGAATGTTTTGGGAGTGGGCAGTTTCTCTCTCTGTGACTGGGTGTGTTTTGGGAGTGGGCAGTTTCTCTCTCTCTGTGACTGGGTATGTTTTGAGAGTGGGCAGTTTCTCTCTCTCTCTGTGACTGGGTGTGTTTTGGGAGTGGGCAGTTTCTCTCTCTCTGTGACTGGGAATGTTTTGGGAGTGGGCAGTTTCTCTCTCTGTGACTGGGAATGTTTTGGGAGTGGGCAGTTTCTCTCTCTGTGACTGGGTGTGTTTTGGGAGTGGGCAGTTTCTCTCTCTCTGTGACTGGGTATGTTTTGGGAGTGGGCAGTTTCTCTCTCTGTGACTGGGTGTGTTTTGGGAGTGGGCAGTTTCTCTCTCTGTGACTGGGTGTGTTTTGGGAGTGGGCAGTTTCTCTCTCTCTCTGTGACTGGGTGTGTTTTGTGAGTGGGCAGTTTCTCTCTCTGTGACTGGGTGTGTTTTGGGCGTGGGCAGTTTCTCTCTCTCTGTGACTGGGTGTGTTTTGGGAGTGGGCAGTTTCTCTCTCTCTCTGTGACTGGGTGTGTTTTGGGAGTGGGCAGTTTCTCTCTCTCTCTGTGACTGGGTGTGTTTGGGGAGTGGGCAGTTTCTCTCTCTGTGACTGGGTGTGTTTTGGGAGTGGGCAGTTTCTCTCTCTGTGACTGGGTGTGTTTTGGAAGTGGGCAGTTTCTCTCGCTCTCTGTGACTGGGTATGTTTTGGGAGTGGGCAGTTTCTCTCTCTCTGTGACTGGGTGTGTTTTGGGAGTGGGCAGTTTCTCTCTCTCTGTGACTGGGAATGTTTTGGGAGTGGGCAGTTTCTCTGTCTGTGACTGGGTGTGTTTTGGGAGTGGGCAGTTTCTCTCTCTCTGTGACTGGGAATGTTTTGGGAGTGGGCAGTTTCTCTCTCTCTGTGACTGGGAATGTTTTGGGAGTGGGCAGTTTCTCTCTCTGTGACTGGGTGTGTTTTGGGAGTGGGCAGTTTCTCTCTCTCTGTGACTGGGAATGTTTTGGGAGTGGGCAGTTTCTCTCTCTGTGACTGGGAATGTTTTGGGAGTGGGCAGTTTCTCTCTCTGTGATTGGGTGTGTTTTGGGAGTGGGCAGTTTCTCTCTCTCTGTGACTGGGTATGTTTTGAGAGTGGGCAGTTTCTCTCTCTGTGACTGGGTATGTTTTGGGAGTGGGCAGTTTCTCTCTCTCTCTGTGACTGGGTGTGTTTTGTGAGTGGGCAGTTTCTCTCTCTGTGACTGGGTGTGTTTTGGGAGTGGGCAGTTTCTCTCTCTCTCTTTGACTGGGTGTGTTTTGTGAGTGGGCAGTTTCTCTCTCTGTGACTGGGTGTGTTTTGGGAGTGGGCAGTTTCTCTCTCTCTGTGACTGGGTGTGTTTTGGGAGTGGGCAGTTTCTCTCTCTCTCTGTGACTGGGTGTGTTTTGGGAGTGGGCAGTTTCTCTCTCTCTCTGTGACTGGGTGTGTTTGGGGAGTGGGCAGTTTCTCTCTCTGTGACTGGGTGTGTTTTGGGAGTGGGCAGTTTCTCTCTCTCTCTGTGACTGGGTGTGTTTTGGGAGTGGGCAGTTTCTCTCTCTCTCTGTGACTGGGTGTGGTTGGGGAGTGGGCAGTTTCTCTCTCTGTGACTGGGTATGTTTTGGGAGTGGGCAGTTTCTCTCTCTCTCTGTGACTGGGTGTGTTTTGGGAGTGGGCAGTTTCTCTCTCTGTGACTGGGTATGTTTTGGGAGTGGGCAGTTTCTCTCTCTCTCTGTGACTGGGTGTGTTTTGGGAGTGGGCAGTTTCTCTCTCTCTCTGTGACTGGGTGTGTTTTGGGAGTGGGCAGTTTCTCTCTCTGTGACTGGGTGTGTTTTGGGAGTGGGCAGTTTCTCTCTCTCTCTGTGAGTGGGTGTGTTTTGGGAGTGGGCAGTTTCTCTCTCTGTGACTGGGTATGTTTTGGGAGTGGGCAGTTTCTCTCTCTCTCTGTGACTGGGTGTGTTTTGGGAGTGGGCAGTTTCTCTCTCTGTGACTGGGTGTGTTTTGGGAGTGGGCAGTTTCTCTCTCTGTGACTGGGTGTGTTTTGGAAGTGGGCAGTTTCTCTCGCTCTCTGTGACTGGGTATGTTTTGGGAGTGGGCAGTTTCTCTCTCTCTGTGACTGGGTGTGTTTTGGGAGTGGGCAGTTTCTCTCTCTCTGTGACTGGGAATGTTTTGGGAGTGGGCAGTTTCTCTCTCTGTGACTGGGTGTGTTTTGGGAGTGGGCAGTTTCTCTCTCTCTGTGACTGGGAATGTTTTGGGAGTGGGCAGTTTCTCTCTCTCTGTGACTGTGAATGTTTTGGGAGTGGGCAGTTTCTCTCTCTGTGACTGGGTGTGTTTTGGGAGTGGGCAGTTTCTCTCTCTCTGTGACTGGGAATGTTTTGGGAGTGGGCAGTTTCTCTCTCTGTGACTGGGAATGTTTTGGGAGTGGGCAGTTTCTCTCTCTGTGACTGGGTGTGTTTTGGGAGTGGGCAGTTTCTCTCTCTCTGTGACTGGGTATGTTTTGAGAGTGGGCAGTTTCTCTCTCTCTCTGTGACTGGGTGTGTTTTGGGAGTGGGCAGTTTCTCTCTCTCTGTGACTGGGAATGTTTTGGGAGTGGGCAGTTTCTCTCTCTGTGACTGGGAATGTTTTGGGAGTGGGCAGTTTCTCTCTCTGTGACTGGGTGTGTTTTGGGAGTGGGCAGTTTCTCTCTCTCTGTGACTGGGTATGTTTTGGGAGTGGGCAGTTTCTCTCTCTGTGACTGGGTGTGTTTTGGGAGTGGGCAGTTTCTCTCTCTGTGACTGGGTGTGTTTTGGGAGTGGGCAGTTTCTCTCTCTCTCTGTGACTGGGTGTGTTTTGTGAGTGGGCAGTTTCTCTCTCTGTGACTGGGTGTGTTTTGGGCGTGGGCAGTTTCTCTCTCTCTGTGACTGGGTGTGTTTTGGGAGTGGGCAGTTTCTCTCTCTCTCTGTGACTGGGTGTGTTTTGGGAGTGGGCAGTTTCTCTCTCTCTCTGTGACTGGGTGTGTTTGGGGAGTGGGCAGTTTCTCTCTCTGTGACTGGGTGTGTTTTGGGAGTGGGCAGTTTCTCTCTCTCTCTGTGACTGGGTGTGTTTTGGGAGTGGGCAGTTTCTCTCTCTCTCTGTGACTGGGTGTGTTTGGGGAGTGGGCAGTTTCTCTCTCTGTGACTGGGTATGTTTTGGGAGTGGGCAGTTTTTCTCTCTCTCTGTGACTGGGTGTGTTTTGGGAGTGGGCAGTTTCTCTCTCTGTGACTGGGTGTGTTTTGGGAGTGGGCAGTTTCTCTCTCTCTCTGTGACTGGGTGTGTTTTGGGAGTGGGCAGTTTCTCTCTCTCTCTGTGACTGTGTGTGTTTTGGGAGTGGGCAATTTCTCTCTCTGTGACTGGGTGTGTTTTGGGAGTGGGCAGTTTCTCTCTCTCTCTGTGACTGGGTGTGTTTTGGGAGTGGGCAGTTTCTCTCTCTGTGACTGGGTGTGTTTTGGGAGTGGGCAGTTTCTCTCTCTGTGACTGGGTGTGTTTTGGGAGTGGGCAGTTTCTCTCTCTGTGACTGGGTGTGTTTTGGGAGTGGGCAGTTTCTCTCTCTGTGACTGGGTATGTTTTGGGAGTGGGCAGTTTCACTCTCTCTCTGTGACTGGGTGTGTTTTGGGAGTGGGCAGTTTCTCAATCTGTGACTGGGTATGTTTTGGGAGTGGGCAGTTTCTCTCTCTCTCTGTGACTGGGTGTGTTTTGGGAGTGGGCAGTTTCTCTCTCTCTCTGTGACTGGGTGTGTTTTGGGAGTGGGCAGTTTCTCTCTCTGTGACTGGGTGTGTTTTGGGAGTGGGCAGTTTCTCTCTCTCTCTGTGAGTGGGTGTGTTTTGGGAGTGGGCAGTTTCTCTCTCTGTGACTGGGTATGTTTTGGGAGTGGGCAGTTTCTCTCTCTCTCTGTGACTGGGTGTGTTTTGGGAGTGGGCAGTTTCTCTCTCTGTGACTGGGTGTGTTTTGGGAGTGGGCAGTTTCTCTCTCTGTGACTGGGTGTGTTTTGGAAGTGGGCAGTTTCTCTTGCTCTCTGTGACTGGGTATGTTTTGGGAGTGGGCAGTTTCTCTCTCTCTGTGACTGGGTGTGTTTTGGGAGTGGGCGGTTTCTCTCTCTCTGTGACTGGGAATGTTTTGGGAGTGGGCAGTTTCTCTCTCTGTGACTGGGTGTGTTTTGGGAGTGGGCAGTTTCTCTCTCTCTGTGACTGGGAATGTTTTGGGAGTGGGCAGTTTCTCTCTCTCTGTGACTGGGAATGTTTTGGGAGTGGGCAGTTTCTCTCTCTGTGACTGGGTGTGTTTTGGGAGTGGGCAGTTTCTCTCTCTCTGTGACTGGGAATATTTTGGGAGTGGGCAGTTTCTCTCTCTGTGACTGGGAATGTTTTGGGAGTGGGCAGTTTCTCTCTCTGTGACTGGGTGTGTTTTGGGAGTGGGCAGTTTCTCTCTCTCTCTGTGACTGGGTGTGTTTTGTGAGTGGGCAGTTTCTCTCTCTGTGACTGGGTGTGTTTTGGGCGTGGGCAGTTTCTCTCTCTCTGTGACTGGGTGTGTATTGGGAGTGGGCAGTTTCTCTCTCTCTCTGTGACTGGGTGTGTTTTGGGAGTGGGCAGTTTCTCTCTCTCTCTGTGACTGGGTGTGTTTGGGGAGTGGGCAGTTTCTCTCTCTGTGACTGGGTGTGTTTTGGGAGTGGGCAGTTTCTCTCTCTCTCTGTGACTGGGTGTGTTTTGGGAGTGGGCAGTTTCTCTCTCTCTCTGTGACTGGGTGTGTTTGGGGAGTGGGCAGTTTCTCTCTCTGTGACTGGGTATGTTTTGGGAGTGGGCAGTTTTTCTCTCTCTCTGTGACTGGGTGTGTTTTGGGAGTGGGCAGTTTCTCTCTCTGTGACTGGGTGTGTTTTGGGAGTGGGCAGTTTCTCTCTCTCTCTGTGACTGGGTGTGTTTTGGGAGTGGGCAGTTTCTCTCTCTCTCTGTGACTGTGTGTGTTTTGGGAGTGGGCAGTTTCTCTCTCTGTGACTGGGTGTGTTTTGGGAGTGGGCAGTTTCTCTCTCTCTCTGTGAGTGGGTGTGTTTTGGGAGTGGGCAGTTTCTCTCTCTGTGACTGGGTGTGTTTTGGGAGTGGGCAGTTTCTCTCTCTGTGACTGGGTGTGTTTAGGGAGTGGGCAGTTTCTCTCTCTCTCTGTGACTGGGTATGTTTTGGGAGTGGGCAGTTTCTCTCTCTCTGTGACTGGGTGTGTTTTGGGAGTGGGCAGTTTCTCTCTCTGTGACTGGGAATGTTTTGGGAGTGGGCAGTTTCTCTCTCTGTGCCTGGGTGTGTTTTGGGAGTGGGCAGTTTCTCTCTCTGTGACTGGGTGTGTTTTGGGAGTGGGCAGTTTCTCTCTCTCTCTGTGACTGGGTGTGTTTTGTGAGTGGGCAGTTTCTCTCTCTCTCTGTGACTGGGTGTGTTTTGGGAGTGGGCAGTTTCTCTCTCTCTCTGTGACTGGGTGTGTTTTGGGAGTGGGCAGTTTCTCTCTCTCTCTGTGACTGGGTGTGTTTTGTGAGTGGGCAGTTTCTCTCTCTGTGACTGGGTGTGTTTTGGGAGTGGGCAGTTTCTCTCTCTGTGACTGGGTGTGTTTTGGGAGTGGGCAGTTTCTCTCTCCCTCTGTGACTGGGTGTGTTTTGGGAGTGGGCAGTTTCTCTCTCTGTGACTGGGTGTGTTTTGGGAGTGGGCAGTTTCTCTCTCTGTGACTGGGTGTGTTTTGGGAGTGGGCAGTTTCTCTCTCTCTCTGTGACTGGGTGTGTTTTAGGAGTGGGCAGTTTCTCTCTCTCTCTGTGACTGGGTGTGTTTTGGGAGTGGGCAGTTTCTCTCTCTCTCTGTGACTGGGTGTGTTTTGGGAGTGGGCAGTTTCTCTCTCTGTGCCTGGGTGTGTTTTGGGAGTGGGCAGTTTCTCTCTCTCTCTGTGACTGGGTCTGTTTTGGGAGTGGGCAGTTTCTCCCTCTCTGTGACTGGGTGTGTTTTGGGAGTGGGCAGTTTCTCTCTCTCTGTGACTGGGTATGTTTTGGGAGTGGGCAGTTTCTCCCTCTCTGTGACTGGGTGTGTTTTGGGAGTGGGAAGTTTCTCTCTCTCTGTGACTGGGTATGTTTTGGGAGTGGGCAGTTTCTCTCTCTCTGTGACTGGGTGTGTTTTGTGAGTGGGCAGTTTCTCTCTCTGTGACTGGGTGTTTTTGGGAGTGGGCAGTTTCTCTCTCTCTGTGACTGGGTGTGTTTTGGGAGTGGGCAGTTTCTCTCTCTCTGTGACTGGGTGTGTTTTGGGAGTGGGCAGTTTCTCTCTCTCTGTGACTGGGTGTGTTTTGGGAGTGGGCAGTTTCTCTCTCTCTCTGTGACTGGGAATGTTTTGGGAGTGGGCAGTTTCTCTGTCTGTGACTGGGTGTGTTTTGGGAGTGGGCAGTTTCTCTCTCTCTGTGACTGGGTGTGTTTTGGGAGTGGGCAGTTTCTCTCTCTGTGACTGGGTGTGTTTTGGGAGTGGGCAGTTTCTCTCTCTGTGACTGGGTATGTTTTGGGAGTGGGCAGTTTCTCTCTCTGTGACTGGGTGTGTTTTGGGAGTGGGCAGTTTCTCTCTCTGTGACTGGGTGTGTTTTGGGAGTGGGCAGTTTCTCTCTCTGTGACTGGGTGTGTTTTGGGAGTGGGCAGTTTCTCTCTCTGTGACTGGGTATGTTTTGGGAGTGGGAAGTTTCTCTCTCTGTGACTGGGTATGTTTTGGGAGTGGGCAGTTTCTCTCTCTCTCTGTGACTGGGTATGTTTTGGGAGTGGGAAGTTTCTCTCTCTGTGACTGGGTATGTTTTGGGAGTGGGCAGTTTCTCTCTCTGTGACTGGGTGTGTTTTGGGAGTGGGCAGTTTCTCTCTCTGTGACTGGGTATGTTTTTGGAGTGGACAGTTTCTCTCTCTCTCTGTGACTGGGTGTGTTTTGAGAGTGGGCAGTTTCTCTCTCTGTGACTGGGTGTGTTTTGGGAGTGGGCAGTTTCTCTCTCTGTGACTGGGTGTGTTTTGGGAGTGGGCAGTTTCTCTCTCTCTCTGTGACTGGGTGCGTTTTGAGAGTGGGCAGTTTCTCTCTCTGTGACTGGGTGTGTTTTGGGAGTGGGCAGTTTCTCTCTCTCTCTGTGACTGGGTGTGTTTTGGGAGTGGGCAGTTTCTCTCTCTGTGACTGGGTGTGTTTTGGGAGTGGGCAGTTTCTCTCTCTCTCTGTGACTGGGTGTGTTTTGGGAGTGGGCAGTTTCTCTCTCTGTGACTGGGTGTGTTTTGGGAGTGGGCAGTTTCTCTCTCTGTGACTGGGTGTGTTTTGGGAGTGGGCAGTTTCTCTCTCTCTGTGACTGGGTTTGTTTTGGGAGTGGGCAGTTTCTCTCTCTGTGACTGGGTGTGTTTTGGGAGTGGGCAGTTTCTCTCTCTGTGACTGGGTGTGTTTTGGGAGTGGGCAGTTTCTCTCTCTCTCTGTGACTGGGTGTGTTTTGGGAGTGGGCAGTTTCTCTCTCTCTGTGACTGGGTGTGTTTTGGGAGTGGGCAGTTTCTCTCTCTGTGACTGGGTGTGTTTTGGGAGTGGGCAGTTTCTCTCTCTCTGTGACTGGGTGTGTTTTGGGAGTGGGCAGTTTCTCTCTCTGTGACTGGGAATGTTTTGGGAGTGGGCAGTTTCTCTCTCTCTCTGTGACTGTGTGTGTTTTGGGAGTGTGCAGTTTCTCTCTCTCTGTGACTGGGTGTGTTTTGGGAGTGGGCAGTTTCTCTCTCTCTGTGACTGGGTGTGTTTTGGGAGTGGGCAGTTTCTCTCTCTGTGACTGGGTGTGTTTTGGGAGTGGGAAGTTTCTCTCTCTCTCTGTGACTGGGTGTGTTTTGGGAGTGGGCAGTTTCTCTCTGTGTGACTGGGTGTGTTTTGGGAGTGGGCAGTTTCTCTCTCTGTGACTGGGTGTGTTTTGGGAGTGGGCAGTTTCTCTCTGTGTGACTGGGTGTGTTTTGGGAGTGGGCAGTTTCTCTCTCTGTGACTGGGTGTGTTTTGGGAGTGGGCAGTTTCTCTCTGTGTGACTGGGTGTGTTTTGGGAGTGGGCATTTTCTCTCTGTGTGACTGGATGTGTTTTGGGAGTGGGCAGTTTCTCTCTCTGTGACTGGGTGTCTTTTGGGAGTGGGCAGTTTCTCTCTGTGTGACTGGGTGTGTTTTGGGAGTGGGCAGTTTCTCTCTCTGTGACTGGGTGTGTTTTGGGAGTGGGCAGTTTCTCTCTCTGTGACTGGGTGTGTTTTGGGAGTGGGCAGTTTCTCTCTCTCTCTGTGAGTGGGTGTGTTTTGGGAGTGGGCAGTTTCTCTCTCTGTGACTGGGTGTGTTTTGGGAGTGGGCAGTTTCTCTCTCTGTGACTGGGTGTGTTTAGGGAGTGGGCAGTTTCTCTCTCTCTCTGTGACTGGGTATGTTTTGGGAGTGGGCAGTTTCTCTCTCTCTGTGACTGGGTGTGTTTTGGGAGTGGGCAGTTTCTCTCTCTGTGACTGGGAATGTTTTGGGAGTGGGCAGTTTCTCTCTCTGTGCCTGGGTGTGTTTTGGGAGTGGGCAGTTTCTCTCTCTGTGACTGGGTGTGTTTTGGGAGTGGGCAGTTTCTCTCTCTCTCTGTGACTGGGTGTGTTTTGTGAGTGGGCAGTTTCTCTCTCTCTCTGTGACTGGGTGTGTTTTGGGAGTGGGCAGTTTCTCTCTCTCTCTGTGACTGGGTGTGTTTTGGGAGTGGGCAGTTTCTCTCTCTGTGCCTGGGTGTGTTTTGGGAGTGGGCAGTTTCTCTCTCTCTCTGTGACTGGGTATGTTTTGGGAGTGGGCAGTTTCTCTCTCTCTGTGACTGGGTGTGTTTTGTGAGTGGGCAGTTTCTCTCTCTGTGACTGGGTGTTTTTGGGAGTGGGCAGTTTCTCTCTCTCTGTGACTGGGTGTGTTTTGGGAGTGGGCAGTTTCTCTCTCTCTGTGACTGGGTGTGTTTTGGGAGTGGGCAGTTTCTCTCTCTCTGTGACTGGGTGTGTTTTGGGAGTGGGCAGTTTCTCTCTCTCTCTGTGACTGGGAATGTTTTGGGAGTGGGCAGTTTCTCTGTCTGTGACTGGGTGTGTTTTGGGAGTGGGCAGTTTCTCTCTCTCTGTGACTGGGTGTGTTTTGGGAGTGGGCAGTTTCTCTCTCTGTGACTGGGTGTGTTTTGGGAGTGGGCAGTTTCTCTCTCTGTGACTGGGTATGTTTTGGGAGTGGGCAGTTTCTCTCTCTGTGACTGGGTGTGTTTTGGGAGTGGGCAGTTTCTCTCTCTGTGACTGGGTGTGTTTTGGGAGTGGGCAGTTTCTCTCTCTGTGACTGGGTGTGTTTTGGGAGTGGGCAGTTTCTCTCTCTGTGACTGGGTATGTTTTGGGAGTGGGAAGTTTCTCTCTCTGTGACTGGGTATGTTTTGGGAGTGGGCAGTTTCTCTCTCTCTCTGTGACTGGGTATGTTTTGGGAGTGGGAAGTTTCTCTCTCTGTGACTGGGTATGTTTTGGGAGTGGGCAGTTTCTCTCTCTGTGACTGGGTGTGTTTTGGGAGTGGGCAGTTTCTCTCTCTGTGACTGGGTATGTTTTTGGAGTGGACAGTTTCTCTCTCTCTCTGTGACTGGGTGTGTTTTGAGAGTGGGCAGTTTCTCTCTCTGTGACTGGGTGTGTTTTGGGAGTGGGCAGTTTCTCTCTCTGTGACTGGGTGTGTTTTGGGAGTGGGCAGTTTCTCTCTCTCTCTGTGACTGGGTGCGTTTTGAGAGTGGGCAGTTTCTCTCTCTGTGACTGGGTGTGTTTTGGGAGTGGGCAGTTTCTCTCTCTCTCTGTGACTGGGTGTGTTTTGGGAGTGGGCAGTTTCTCTCTCTGTGACTGGGAATGTTTTGGGAGTGGGCAGTTTCTCTCTCTCTCTGTGACTGGGTGTGTTTTCGGAGTGGGCAGTTTCTCTCTCTGTGACTGGGAATGTTTTGGGAGTGGGCAGTTTCTCTCTCTCTGACTGGGTGTGTTTTGGGAGTGGGCAGTTTCTCTCTCCGTGACTGGGTGTGTTTTGGGAGTGGGCAGTTTCTCTCTCTGTGACTGGGTGTGTTTTGGGAGTGGGCAGTTTCTCTCTCTCTCTGTGACTGGGTGTGTTTTGGGAGTGGGCAGTTTCTCTCTCTGTGACTGGGTGTGTTTTGGGAGTGGGCAGTTTCTCTCTCTGTGACTGGGTGTGTTTTGGGAGTGGGCAGTTTCTCTCTCTCTGTGACTGGGTTTGTTTTGGGAGTGGGCAGTTTCTCTCTCTGTGACTGGGTGTGTTTTGGGAGTGGGCAGTTTCTCTCTCTGTGACTGGGTGTGTTTTGGGAGTGGGCAGTTTCTCTCTCTCTCTGTGACTGGGTGTGTTTTGGGAGTGGGCAGTTTCTCTCTCTCTGTGACTGGGTGTGTTTTGGGAGTGGGCAGTTTCTCTCTCTGTGACTGGGTGTGTTTTGGGAGTGGGCAGTTTCTCTCTCTCTGTGACTGGGTGTGTTTTGGGAGTGGGCAGTTTCTCTCTCTGTGACTGGGAATGTTTTGGGAGTGGGCAGTTTCTCTCTCTCTCTGTGACTGTGTGTGTTTTGGGAGTGTGCAGTTTCTCTCTCTCTGTGACTGGGTGTGTTTTGGGAGTGGGCAGTTTCTCTCTCTCTGTGACTGGGTGTGTTTTGGGAGTGGGCAGTTTCTCTCTCTGTGACTGGGTGTGTTTTGGGAGTGGGAAGTTTCTCTCTCTCTCTGTGACTGGGTGTGTTTTGGGAGTGGGCAGTTTCTCTCTCTGTGACTGGGTGTGTTTTGGGAGTGGGCAGTTTCTCTCTCTGTGACTGGGTGTGTTTTGGGAGTGGGCAGTTTCTCTCTGTGTGACTGGGTGTGTTTTGGGAGTGGGCAGTTTCTCTCTCTGTGACTGGGTGTGTTTTGGGAGTGGGCAGTTTCTCTCTGTGTGACTGGGTGTGTTTTGGGAGTGGGCAGTTTCTCTCTGTGTGACTGGGTGTGTTTTGGGAGTGGGCAGTTTCTCTCTCTGTGACTGGGTGTCTTTTGGGAGTGGGCAGTTTCTCTCTGTGTGACTGGGTGTGTTTTGGGAGTGGGCAGTTTCTCTCTCTGTGACTGGGTGTGTTTTGGGAGTGGGCAGTTTCTCTCTGTGTGACTGGGTGTGTTTTGGGAGTGGGCAGTTTCTCTCTGTGTGATTGGGTGTGTTTTGGGAGTGGGCAGTTTCTCTCTCTGTGACTGGGTGTGTTTTGGGAGTGGGCAGTTTCTCTCTCTGTGACTGGGTGTGTTTTGGGAGTGGGCAGTTTCTCTCTCTGTGACTGGGTATGTTTTGGGAGTGGGCAGTTTCTCTCTCTCTCTGTGACTGGGTGTGTTTTGGGAGTGGGCAGTTTCTCTCTCTGTGACTGGGTGTGTTTTGGGAGTGGGCAGTTTCTCTCTCTGTGACTGGGTGTGTTTTGGGAGTGGGCAGTTTCTCTCTCTGTGACTGGGTATGTTTTGGGAGTGGGCAGTTTCTCTCTCTCTCTGTGACTGGGTGTGTTTTGGGAGTGGGCAGTTTCTCTCTCTGTGACTGGGTGTGTTTTGTGAGTGGGCAGTTTCTCTCTCTGTGACTGGGAATGTTTTGGGAGTGGGCAGTTTCTCTCTCTCTGTGACTGGGAATGTTTTGGGAGTGGGCAGTTTCTCTCTCTGTGACTGGGTGTGTTTTGGGAGTGGGCAGTTTCTCTCTCTCTGTGACTGGGAATGTTTTGGGAGTGGGCAGTTTCTCTCTCTGTGACTGGGAATGTTTTGGGAGTGGGCAGTTTCTCTCTCTGTGACTGGGTGTGTTTTGGGAGTGGGCAGTTTCTCTCTCTCTGTGACTGGGTATGTTTTGAGAGTGGGCAGTTTCTCTCTCTGTGACTGGGTATGTTTTGGGAGTGGGCAGTTTCTCTCTCTCTGTGACTGGGTGTGTTTTGTGAGTGGGCAGTTTCTCTCTCTGTGACTGGGTGTGTTTTGGGAGTGGGCAGTTTCTCTCTCTCTCTGTGACTGGGTGTGTTTTGTGAGTGGGCAGTTTCTCTCTCTGTGACTGGGTGTGTTTTGGGAGTGGGCAGTTTCTCTCTCTCTGTGACTGGGTGTGTTTTGGGAGTGGGCAGTTTCTCTCTCTCTCTGTGACTGGGTGTGTTTTGGGAGTGGGCAGTTTCTCTCTCTCTCTGTGACTGGGTGTGTTTTGGGAGTGGGCAGTTTCTCTCTCTGTGACTGGGTGTGTTTTGGGAGTGGGCAGTTTCTCTCTCTCTCTGTGACTGGGTGTGTTTTGGGAGTGGGCAGTTTCTCTCTCTCCCTGTGACTGGGTGTGTTTGGGGAGTGGGCAGTTTCTCTCTCTGTGACTGGGTATGTTTTGGGAGTGGGCAGTTTCTCTCTCTCTCTGTGACTGGGTGTGTTTTGGGAGTGGGCATTTTCTCTCTCTGTGACTGGGTATGTTTTGGGAGTGGGCGGTTTCTCTCTCTCTCTGTGACTGGGTGTGTTTTGGGAGTGGGCAGTTTCTCTCTCTCTCCGTGACTGGGTGTGTTTTGGGAGTGGGCAGTTTCTCTCTCTGTGACTGGGTGTCTTTTGGGAGTGGGCAGTTTCTCTCTGTGTGACTGGGTGTGTTTTGGGAGTGGGCAGTTTCTCTCTCTGTGACTGGGTGTGTTTTGGGAGTGGGCAGTTTCTCTCTGTGTGACTGGGTGTGTTTTGGGAGTGGGCAGTTTCTCTCTGTGTGATTGGGTGTGTTTTGGGAGTGGGCAGTTTCTCTCTCTGTGACTGGGTGTGTTTTGGGAGTGGGCAGTTTCTCTCTCTGTGACTGGGTGTGTTTTGGGAGTGGGCAGTTTCTCTCTCTGTGACTGGGTATGTTTTGGGAGTGGGCAGTTTCTCTCTCTCTCTGTGACTGGGTGTGTTTTGGGAGTGGGCAGTTTCTCTCTCTGTGACTGGGTGTGTTTTGGGAGTGGGCAGTTTCTCTCTCTCTCTGTGACTGGGTGTGTTTTGTGAGTGGGCAGTTTCTCTCTCTGTGACTGGGTGTGTTTTGGGAGTGGGCAGTTTCTCTCTCTCTGTGACTGGGTGTGTTTTGGGAGTGGGCAGTTTCTCTCTCTCTCTGTGACTGGGTGTGTTTTGGGAGTGGGCAGTTTCTCTCTCTCTCTGTGACTGGGTGTGTTTTGGGAGTGGGCAGTTTCTCTCTCTGTGACTGGGTGTGTTTTGGGAGTGGGCAGTTTCTCTCTCTCTCTGTGACTGGGTGTGTTTTGGGAGTGGGCAGTTTCTCTCTCTCCCTGTGACTGGGTGTGTTTGGGGAGTGGGCAGTTTCTCTCTCTGTGACTGGGTATGTTTTGGGAGTGGGCAGTTTCTCTCTCTCTCTGTGACTGGGTGTGTTTTGGGAGTGGGCATTTTCTCTCTCTGTGACTGGGTATGTTTTGGGAGTGGGCGGTTTCTCTCTCTCTCTGTGACTGGGTGTGTTTTGGGAGTGGGCAGTTTCTCTCTCTCTCCGTGACTGGGTGTGTTTTGGGAGTGGGCAGTTTCTCTCTCTGTGACTGGGTGTGTTTTGGGAGTGGGCAGTTTCTCTCTCTCTCTGTGAGTGGGTGTGTTTTGGGAGTGGGCAGTTTCTCTCTCTGTGACTGGGTGTGTTTTGGGAGTGGGCAGTTTCTCTCTCTGTGACTGGGTATGTTTTGGGAGTGGGCAGTTTCTCTCTCTCTCTGTGACTGGGTGTGTTTTGGGAGTGGGCAGTTTCTCTCTCTCTCTGTGACTGGGTGTGTTTTGGGAGTGGGCAGTTTCTCTCTCTGTGACTGGGAATGTTTTGGGAGTGGGCAGTTTCTCTCTCTCTCTGTGACTGGGTGTGTTTTCGGAGTGGGCAGTTTCTCTCTCTGTGACTGGGAATGTTTTGGGAGTGGGCAGTTTCTCTCTCTGTGACTGGGTGTGTTTTGGGAGTGGGCAGTTTCTCTCTCTGTGACTGGGTATGTTTTGGGAGTCGGCAGTTTCTCTCTCTCTCTGTGACTGGGTGTGTTTTGGGAGTGGGCAGTTTCTCTCTCTGTGACTGGGAATGTTTTGGGAGTGGGCAGTTTCTCTCTCTGTGACTGGGAATGTTTTGGGAGTGGGCAGTTTCTCTCTCTGTGACTTGGTATGTTTTGGGAGTGGGCAGTTTCTCTCTCTCTCTGTGACTGGGTATGTTTTAGGAGTGGGCAGTTTCTCTCTCTCTCTGTGACTCGGTGTGTTTTGGGAGTGGGCAGTTTCTCTCTCTCTCTGTGACTGGGTGTGTTTTGGGAGTCGGCAGTTTCTCTCTCTGTGACTGGGTATGTTTTGGGAGTAGGCAGTTTCTCTCTCTCTCTGTGACTGGGTATGTTTTAGGAGTGGGCAGTTTCTCTCTCTCTCTGTGACTGGGTGTGTTTTGGGAGTGGGCAGTTTCTCTCTCTCTCTGTGACTGGGTGTGTTTTGGGAGTGGGCAGTTTCTCTCTCTGTGACTGGGTGTGTTTTGGGAGTGGGCAGTTTCTCTCTCTGTGACTGGGTGTGTTTTGGGAGTGGGCAGTTTCTCCCTCTCTGTGACTGGGTGTGTTTTGGGAGTGGGCAGTTTCTCTCTCTCTGTGACTGGGAATGTTTTGGGAGTGGGCAGTTTCTCTCTCTCTGTGACTGGGTATGTTTTGGGAGTGGGCAGTTTCTCTCTCTCTCTGTGACTGGGTATGTTTTGGGAGTTGGCAGTTTCTCTCTCTGTGACTGGGTGTGTTTTGGGAGTGGGCAGTTTCTCTCTCTCTCTGTGACTGGGTATGTTTTGGGAGTGGGCAGTTTCTCTCTCTCTCTGTGACTGGGTGTGTTTTGGGAGTGGGCAGTTTCTCTCTCTCTCTGTGACTGGGTGTGTTTTGGGAGTGGGCAGTTTCTCTCTGTGTGACTGGGTGTGTTTTGGGAGTGGGCAGTTTCTCTCTGTGTGACTGGGTGTGCTTTGGGAGTGGGCAGCATCTCTCTCTCTCTGTGACTGGGTGTGTTTTGGGAGTGGGCAGTTTCTCTCTCTGTGACTGGGTGTGTTTTGGGAGTGGGCAGTTTCTCTCGCTCTCTGTGACTGGGTATGTTTTGGGAGTGGGCAGTTTCTCTCTCTGTGACTGGGTGTGTTTTGGGAGTGGGCAGTTTCTCTCGCTCTCTGTGACTGGGTGTGTTTTGGGAGTGGGCAGTTTCTCTCTCTCTGTGACTGGGTGTGTTTTGGGAGTGGGCAGTTTCTCTCTCTGTGACTGGGTGTGTTTTGGGAGTGGGCAGTTTCTCTCTCTCTGTGACTGGGTGTGTTTTGGGAGTGGGCAGTTTCTCTCTCTCTCTGTGACTGGGTGTCTTTTGGGAGTGGGCAGTTACTCTCTCTGTGACTGGGTGTGTTTTGGGAGTGGGCAGTTTCTCTCTCTCTGTGACTGGGAATGTTTTGGGAGTGGGCAGTTTCTCTCTCTGTGACTGGGTGTGTTTTGGGAGTGGGCAGTTTCTCTCTCTCTCTGTGACTGGGTGTCTTTTGGGAGTGGGCAGTTTCTCTCTCTGTGACTGGGTGTGTTTTGGGAGTGGGCAGTTTCTCTCTCTGTGACTGGGTGTGTTTTGGGAGTGGGCAGTTTCTCTCTCTGCGACTGGGTATGTTTTGGGAGTGGGCAGTTTCTCTCTCTGTGACTGGGTGTGTTTTGGGAGTGGGCAGTTTCTCTCTCTCTCTGTGACTGGGTGTGTTTTGGGAGTGGGCAGTTTCTCTCTCCGTGACTGGGTGTGTTTTGGGAGTGGGCAGTTTCTCTCTCTGTGACTGGGTGTGTTTTGGGAGTGGGCAGTTTCTCTCTCTCTCTGTGACTGGGTGTGTTTTGGGAGTGGGCAGTTTCTCTCTCTGTGACTGGGTGTGTTTTGGGAGTGGGCAGTTTCTCTCTCTGTGACTGGGTGTGTTTTGGGAGTGGGCAGTTTCTCTCTCTGTGACTGGGTTTGTTTTGGCAGTGGGCAGTTTCTCTCTCTGTGACTGGGTGTGTTTTGGGAGTGGGCAGTTTCTCTCTCTCTGTGACTGGGTGTGTTTTGGGAGTGGTCAGTTTCTCTCTCTCTCTGTGACTGGGTGTGTTTTGGGAGTGGGCAGTTTCTCTCTCTGTGACTGGGTGTGTTTTGGGAGTGGGCAGTTTCTCTCTCTGTGACTGGGTGTGTTTTGGGAGTGGGCAGTTTCTCTCTCTCTGTGACTGGGTGTGTTTTGGGAGTGGGCAGTTTCTCTCTCTCTGTGACTGGGTGTGTTTTGGGAGTGGGCAGTTTCTCTCTCTGTGACTGGGAATGTTTTGGGAGTGGGCAGTTTCTCTCTCTCTCTGTGACTGTGTGTGTTTTGGGAGTGTGCAGTTTCTCTCTCTCTGTGACTGGGTGTGTTTTGGGAGTGGGCAGTTTCTCTCTCTCTGTGACTGGGTGTGTTTTGGGAGTGGGCAGTTTCTCTCTCTGTGACTGGGTGTGTTTTGGGAGTGGGAAGTTTCTCTCTCTGTGACTGGGTGTGTTTTGGGAGTGGGCAGTTTCTCTCTCTCTGTGACTGGGTGTGTTTTGGGAGTGGGCCGTTTCTCTCTCTGTGACTGGGTGTGTTTTGGGAGTGGGCAGTTTCTCTCTCTCTGTGACTGGGTGTGTTTTGGGAGTGGGCAGTTTCTCTCTCTCTCTGTGACTGGGTGTGTTTTGGGAGTGGGCAGTTTCTCTCTCTCTGTGACTGGGTGTGTTTTGGGATTGGGCAGTTTCTCTCTCTCTCTGTGACTGGGAATGTTTTGGGAGTGGGCAGTTTCTCTCTCTCTCTGTGACTGGGTGTGTTTTGGGAGTGTGCAGTTTCTCTCTCTGTGACTGGGTGTGTTTTGGGAGTGGGCAGTTTCTCTCTCTCTGTGACTGGGTGTGTTTTGGGAGTGGGCAGTTTCTCTCTCTGTGACTGGGTGTGTTTTGGGAGTGGGCAGTTTCTCTCTCTGTGACTGGGTGTGTTTTGTGAGTGGGCTGTTTCTCTCTCTGTGACTGGGTGTGTTTTGGGAGTGGGCAGTTTCTCTCTCTCTGTGACTGGGAATGTTTTGGGAGCAGGCAGTTTCTCCCTCTCTCTGTGACTGGGTGTGTTTTGGGAGTGGGCAGTTTCTCTCTCTCTCTCTGACTGGGAATGTTTTGGGAGCAGGCAGTTTCTCCCTCTCTCTGTGACTGGGTATGTTTTGGGAGTGGGCAGTTTCTCTCTCTCTCTGTGACTGGGAATGTTTTGGGAGCAGGCAGTTTCTCCCTCTCTCTGTGACTGGGTATGTTTTGGGAGTGGGCAGTTTCTCTCTCTGTGACTCGGTGTGTTTTGGGAGTGGGCAGTTTCTCTCTCTCTCTGTGACTGGGTGTGTTTTGGGAGTGGGCAGTTTCTCTCTCTCTCTGTGACTGGGTGTGTTTTGGGAGTGGGAAGTTTCTCTCTCTGTGACTGGGTGTGTTTTGGGAGTGGGCAGTTTCTCTCTCTCTGTGACTGGGTGTGTTTTGGGAGTGGGCCGTTTCTCTCTCTGTGACTGGGTGTGTTTTGGGAGTGGGCAGTTTCTCTCTCTCTGTGACTGGGTGTGTTTTGGGAGTGGGCAGTTTCTCTCTCTCTCTGTGACTGGGTGTGTTTTGGGAGTGGGCAGTTTCTCTCTCTCTGTGACTGGGTGTGTTTTGGGATTGGGCAGTTTCTCTCTCTCTCTGTGACTGGGAATGTTTTGGGAGTGGGCAGTTTCTCTCTCTCTCTGTGACTGGGTGTGTTTTGGGAGTGGGCAGTTTCTCTCTCTCTCTGTGACTGTGTGTGTTTTGGGAGTGGGCAGTTTCTCTCTCTCTCTGTGACTGGGAATGTTTTGGGAGTGGGCAGTTTCTCTCTCTCTCTGTGACTGGGTGTGTTTTGGGAGTGGGCAGTTTCTCTCTCTGTGACTGGGTGTGTTTTGGGAGTGGGCAGTTTCTCTCTGTGTGACTGGGTGTGTTTTGGGAGTGGGCAGTTTCTCTCTCTGTGACTGGGTGTGTTTTGGGAGTGGGCAGTTTCTCTCTGTGTGACTGGGTGTGTTTTGGGAGTGGGCAGTTTCTCTCTGTGTGATTGGGTGTGTTTTGGGAGTGGGCAGTTTCTCTCTCTGTGACTGGGTGTGTTTTGGGAGTGGGCAGTTTCTCTCTCTGTGACTGGGTGTGTTTTGGGAGTGGGCAGTTTCTCTCTCTGTGACTGGGTATGTTTTGGGAGTGGGCAGTTTCTCTCTCTCTCTGTGACTGGGTGTGTTTTGGGAGTGGGCAGTTTCTCTCTCTGTGACTGGGTGTGTTTTGGGAGTGGGCAGTTTCTCTCTCTCTCTGTGACTGGGTGTGTTTTGTGAGTGGGCAGTTTCTCTCTCTGTGACTGGGTGTGTTTTGGGAGTGGGCAGTTTCTCTCTCTCTGTGACTGGGTGTGTTTTGGGAGTGGGCAGTTTCTCTCTCTCTCTGTGACTGGGTGTGTTTTGGGAGTGGGCAGTTTCTCTCTCTCTCTGTGACTGGGTGTGTTTTGGGAGTGGGCAGTTTCTCTCTCTGTGACTGGGTGTGTTTTGGGAGTGGGCAGTTTCTCTCTCTGTGACTGGGTTTGTTTTGGCAGTGGGCAGTTTCTCTCTCTCCCTGTGACTGGGTGTGTTTGGGGAGTGGGCAGTTTCTCTCTCTCTGTGACTGGGTGTGTTTTGGGAGTGGTCAGTTTCTCTCTCTCTCTGTGACTGGGTGTGTTTTGGGAGTGGGCAGTTTCTCTCTCTGTGACTGGGTGTGTTTTGGGAGTGGGCAGTTTCTCTCTCTGTGACTGGGTGTGTTTTGGGAGTGGGCAGTTTCTCTCTCTCTGTGACTGGGTGTGTTTTGGGAGTGGGCAGTTTCTCTCTCTGTGACTGGGAATGTTTTGGGAGTGGGCAGTTTCTCTCTCTGTGCCTGGGTGTGTTTTGGGAGTGGGCAGTTTCTCTCTCTCTCTGTGACTGGGTATGTTTTGGGAGTGGGCAGTTTCTCTCTCTCTGTGACTGGGTGTGTTTTGTGAGTGGGCAGTTTCTCTCTCTGTGACTGGGTGTGTTTTGGGAGTGGGAAGTTTCTCTCTCTCTGTGACTGGGTGTGTTTTGGGAGTGGGCAGTTTCTCTCTCTCTGTGACTGGGTGTGTTTTGGGAGTGGGCAGTTTCTCTCTCTCTGTGACTGGGTGTGTTTTGGGAGTGGGCAGTTTCTCTCTCTCTCTGTGACTGGGAATGTTTTGGGAGTGGGCAGTTTCTCTCTCTGTGACTGGGTGTGTTTTGGGAGTGGGCAGTTTCTCTCTCTCTGTGACTGGGTGTGTTTTGGGAGTGGTCAGTTTCTCTCTCTCTCTGTGACTGGGTGTGTTTTGGGAGTGGGCAGTTTCTCTCTCTGTGACTGGGTGTGTTTTGGGAGTGGGCAGTTTCTCTCTCTGTGACTGGGTGTGTTTTGGGAGTGGGCAGTTTCTCTCTCTCTGTGACTGGGTGTGTTTTGGGAGTGGGCAGTTTCTCTCTCTGTGACTGGGAATGTTTTGGGAGTGGGCAGTTTCTCTCTCTCTCTGTGACTGTGTGTGTTTTGGGAGTGTGCAGTTTCTCTCTCTCTGTGACTGGGTGTGTTTTGGGAGTGGGCAGTTTCTCTCTCTCTGTGACTGGGTGTGTTTTGGGAGTGGGCAGTTTCTCTCTCTGTGACTGGGTGTGTTTTGGGAGTGGGAAGTTTCTCTCTCTGTGACTGGGTGTGTTTTGGGAGTGGGCAGTTTCTCTCTCTCTGTGACTGGGTGTGTTTTGGGAGTGGGCCGTTTCTCTCTCTGTGACTGGGTGTGTTTTGGGAGTGGGCAGTTTCTCTCTCTCTGTGACTGGGTGTGTTTTGGGAGTGGGCAGTTTCTCTCTCTCTCTGTGACTGGGTGTGTTTTGGGAGTGGGCAGTTTCTCTCTCTCTGTGACTGGGTGTGTTTTGGGATTGGGCAGTTTCTCTCTCTCTCTGTGACTGGGAATGTTTTGGGAGTGGGCAGTTTCTCTCTCTCTCTGTGACTGGGTGTGTTTTGGGAGTGTGCAGTTTCTCTCTCTGTGACTGGGTGTGTTTTGGGAGTGGGCAGTTTCTCTCTCTCTGTGACTGGGTGTGTTTTGGGAGTGGGCAGTTTCTCTCTCTGTGACTGGGTGTGTTTTGGGAGTGGGCAGTTTCTCTCTCTGTGACTGGGTGTGTTTTGTGAGTGGGCTGTTTCTCTCTCTGTGACTGGGTGTGTTTTGGGAGTGGGCAGTTTCTCTCTCTCTGTGACTGGGAATGTTTTGGGAGCAGGCAGTTTCTCCCTCTCTCTGTGACTGGGTGTGTTTTGGGAGTGGGCAGTTTCTCTCTCTCTCTCTGACTGGGAATGTTTTGGGAGCAGGCAGTTTCTCCCTCTCTCTGTGACTGGGTATGTTTTGGGAGTGGGCAGTTTCTCTCTCTCTCTGTGACTGGGAATGTTTTGGGAGCAGGCAGTTTCTCCCTCTCTCTGTGACTGGGTATGTTTTGGGAGTGGGCAGTTTCTCTCTCTGTGACTCGGTGTGTTTTGGGAGTGGGCAGTTTCTCTCTCTCTCTGTGACTGGGTGTGTTTTGGGAGTGGGCAGTTTCTCTCTCTCTCTGTGACTGGGTGTGTTTTGGGAGTGGGAAGTTTCTCTCTCTGTGACTGGGTGTGTTTTGGGAGTGGGCAGTTTCTCTCTCTCTGTGACTGGGTGTGTTTTGGGAGTGGGCCGTTTCTCTCTCTGTGACTGGGTGTGTTTTGGGAGTGGGCAGTTTCTCTCTCTCTGTGACTGGGTGTGTTTTGGGAGTGGGCAGTTTCTCTCTCTCTCTGTGACTGGGTGTGTTTTGGGAGTGGGCAGTTTCTCTCTCTCTGTGACTGGGTGTGTTTTGGGATTGGGCAGTTTCTCTCTCTCTCTGTGACTGGGAATGTTTTGGGAGTGGGCAGTTTCTCTCTCTCTCTGTGACTGGGTGTGTTTTGGGAGTGGGCAGTTTCTCTCTCTGTGACTGGGTGTGTTTTGGGAGTGGGCAGTTTCTCTCTCTCTCTGTGACTGGGAATGTTTTGGGAGTGGGCAGTTTCTCTCTCTCTCTGTGACTGGGTGTGTTTTGGGAGTGGGCAGTTTCTCTCTCTCTGTGACTGGGTGTGTTTTGGGAGTGGGCAGTTTCTCTCTCTCTCTGCGACTGGGAATGTTTTGGGAGTGGGCAGTTTCTCTCTCTCTCTGTGACTGGGTGTGTTTTGGGATTGGGCAGTTTCTCTCTCTCTCTGTGACTGGGTGTGTTTTGGGAGTGGGCAGTTTCTCTCTCTCTCTGTGACTGGGTGTGTTTTGGGAGTGGGCTGTTTCTCTCTCTCAGTGACTGGGTGTGTTTTGGGAGTGGGCAGTTTCTCTCTCTCTGTGACTGGGTATGTTTTGGGAGTGGGCAGTTTCTTTTTCTCTCTGTGACTGGGTGTGTTTTGGGAGTGGGCAGTTTCTCTCTCTCTCTGTGACTGGGTGTGTTTTGGGAGTGGGCAGTTTCTCTCTCTGTGACTGGGTGTGTCTTGGGAGTGGGCAGTTTCTCTCTCTCTCTGTGACTGGGAATGTTTTGGGAGTGGGCAGTTTCTCTCTCTCTCTGTGACTGGGTGTGTTTTGGGAGTGGGCAGTTTCTCTCTCTCTCTGTGACTGGGTGTGTTTTGGGAGTGGGCAGTTTCTCTCTCTGTGACTGGGTGTGTTTTGGGAGTGGGCAGTTTCTCTCTCTGTGACTGGGTGTGTTTTGGGAGTGGGCAGTTTCTCTCTCTCTCTGTGACTGGGTGTGTTTTGGGAGTGGGCAGTTTCTCTCTCTCTCTGTGACTGGGTGTGTTTTGGGAGTGGGCAGTTTCTCTCTCTGTGACTGGGTGTGTTTTGGGAGTGGGCAGTTTCTCTCTCTCTCTGTGACTGGGAATGTTTTGGGAGTGGGCAGTTTCTCTCTCTCTCTGTGACTGGGTGTGTTTTGGGAGTGGGCAGTTTCTCTCTCTCTCTGTGACTGGGTGTGTTTTGCGAGTGGGCAGTTTCTCTCTCTGTGACTGGGTGTGTTTTGGGAGTGGGCAGTTTCTCTCTCTCTCTGTGACTGGGTGTGTTTTGGGAGTGGGCAGTTTCTCTCTGTGACTGGGTGTGTTTTGGGAGTGGGCAGTTTCTCTCTCTCTCTGTGACTGGGAATGTTTTGGGAGTGGGCAGTTTCTCTCTCTCTCTGTGACTGGGTGTGTTTTGGGAGTGGGCAGTTTCTCTCTCTCTGTGACTGGGTGTGTTTTGGGAGTGGGCAGTTTCTCTCTCTGTGACTGGGTGTGTTTTGGGAGTGGGCAGTTTCTCTCTCTCTGTGACTGGGTGTGTTTTGGGAGTGGGCAGTTTCTCTCTCTCTCTGTGACTGGGTGTGTTTTGGGAGTGGGCAGTTTCTCTCTCTCTCTGTGACTGGGTGTGTTTTGGGAGTGGGCAGTTTCTCTCTCTCTCTGTGACTGGGTGTGTTTTGGGAGTGGGCAGTTTCTCTCTCTGTGACTGGGTATGTTTTAGGAGTGGGCAGTTTCTCTCTCTCTCTGTGACTGGGAATGTTTTGGGAGTGGGCAGTTTCTCTCTCTCTCTGTGACTGGGTATGTTTTGGGAGTGGGCAGTTTCTCTCTCTGTGACTGGGAATGTTTTGGGAGTGGGCAGTTTCTCTCTCTGTGACTGGGTATGTTTTGGGAGTGGGCAGTTTCTCTCTCTGTGACTGGGTATGTTTTGGGAGTGGGCAGTTTCTCTCTCTGTGACTGGGTATGTTTTGGGAGTGGGCAGTTTCTCTCTCTGACTGGGAATGTTTTGGGAGTGGGCAGTTTCTCTCTCTGTGACTGGGTGTGTTTTGGGAGTGGGCAGTTGCTCTCTCTCTGTGACTGGGTGTGTTTTGGGAGTGGGCAGTTTCTCTCTCTCTGTGACTGGGAATGTTTCGGGAGCAGGCAGTTTCTCCCTCTCTCTGTGACTGGGTGTGTTTTGGGAGTGGGCAGTTTCTCTCTCTCTCTGTGACTGGGAATGTTTTGGGAGCAGGCAGTTTCTCCCTCTCTCTGTGACTGGGTATGTTTTATGAGTGGGCAGTTTCTCTCTCTCTCTGTGACTAGGAATGTTTTGGGAGCAGGCAGTTTGTCCCTCTCTCTGTGACTGGGTATGTTTTGGGAGTGGGCAGTTTCTCTCTCTCTCTGTGATTCGGTGTGTTTTGGGAGTGGGCAGTTTCTCTCTCTCTCTGTGACTGGGTGTGTTTTGGGAGTGGGAAGTTTCTCTCTCTGTGACTGGGTGTGTTTTGGGAGTGGGCAGTTTCTCTCTCTCTGTGACTGGGTGTGTTTTGGGAGTGGGCAGTTTCTCTCTGTGACTGGGTGTGTTTTGGGAGTGGGCAGTTTCTCTCTCTGTGACTGGGTGTGTTTTGGGAGTGGGCAGTTTCTCTCTCTCTCTGTGACTGGGAATGTTTTGGGAGTGGGCAGTTTCTCTCTCTCTGTGACTGGGTGTGTTTTGGGAGTGGGCAGTTTCTCTCTCTCTCTGTGACTGGGTGTGTTTTGGGAGTGGGCAGTTTCTCTCTCTCAGTGACTGGGTGTGTTTTGGGAGTGGGCAGTTTCTCTCTCTCTGTGACTGGGTATGTTTTGGGAGTGGGCAGTTTCTTTTTCTCTCTGTGACTGGGTGTGTTTTGGGAGTGGGCAGTTTCTCTCTCTCTCTGTGACTGGGTGTGTTTTGGGAGTGGGCAGTTTCTCTCTCTGTGACTGGGTGTGTTTTGGGAGTGGGCAGTTTCTCTCTCTCTCTGTGACTGGGAATGTTTTGGGAGTGGGCAGTTTCTCTCTCTCTCTGTGACTGGGTGTGTTTTGGGAGTGGGCAGTTTCTCTCTCTCTCTGTGACTGGGTGTGTTTTGGGAGTGGGCAGTTTCTCTCTCTGTGACTGGGTGTGTTTTGGGAGTGGGCAGTTTCTCTCTCTCTGTGACTGGGTGTGTTTTGGGAGTGGGCAGTTTCTCTCTCTCTCTGTGACTGGGTGTGTTTTGGGAGTGGGCAGTTTCTCTCTCTCTCTGTGACTGGGTGTGTTTTGGGAGTGGGCAGTTTCTCTCTCTGTGACTGGGTGTGTTATGGGAGTGGGCAGTTTCTCTCTCTCTCTGTGACTGGGTGTGTTTTGGGATTGGGCAGTTTCTCTCTCTCTCTGTGACTGGGTGTGTTTTGGGAGTGGGCAGTTTCTCTCTCTCTCTGTGACTGGGTGTGTTTTACGAGTGGGCAGTTTCTCTCTCTGTGACTGGGTGTGTTTTACGAGTGGGCAGTTTCTCTCTCTGTGACTGGGTGTGTTTTGGGAGTGGGCAGTTTCTCTCTCTCTCTGTGACTGGGTGTGTTTTGGGAGTGGGCAGTTTCTCTCTCTGTGACTGGGTGTGTTTTGGGAGTGGGCAGTTTCTCTCTCTGTGACTGGGAATGTTTTGGGAGTGGGCAGTTTCTCTCTCTCTCTGTGACTGGGTGTGTTTTGGGAGTGGGCAGTTTCTCTCTCTCTGTGACTGGGTGTGTTTTGGGAGTGGGCAGTTTCTCTCTCTGTGACTGGGTGTGTTTTGGGAGTGGGCAGTTTCTCTCTCTCTGTGACTGGGTGTGTTTTGGGAGTGGGCAGTTTCTCTCTCTCTCTGTGACTGGGTGTGTTTTGGGAGTGGGCAGTTTCTCTCTCTCTCTGTGACTGGGTGTGTATTGGGAGTGGGCAGTTTCTCTCTCTCTCTGTGACTGGGTGTGTTTTGGGAGTGGGCAGTTTCTCTGTCTGTGACTGGGTATGTTTTAGGAGTGGGCAGTTTCTCTCTCTCTCTGTGACTGGGAATGTTTTGGGAGTGGGCAGTTTCTCTCTCTCTCTGTGACTCGGTGTGTATTGGGAGTGGGCAGTTTCTCTCTCTCTCTGTGACTGGGTGTGTTTTGGGAGTGGGCAGTTTCTCTGTCTGTGACTGGGTATGTTTTAGGAGTGGGCAGTTTCTCTCTCTCTCTGTGACTGGGAATGTTTTGGGAGTGGGCAGTTTCTCTCTCTCTCTGTGACTGGGTATGTTTTGGGAGTGGGCAGTTTCTCTCTCTGTGACTGGGAATGTTTTGGGAGTGGGCAGTTTCTCTCTCTGTGACTGGGTATGTTTTGGGAGTGGGCAGTTTCTCTCTCTGTGACTGGGTATGTTTTGGGAGTGGGCAGTTTCTCTCTCTGTGACTGGGTATGTTTTGGGAGTGGGCAGTTTCTCTCTCTGTGACTGGGAATGTTTTGGGAGTGGGCAGTTTCTCTCTCTGTGACTGGGTGTGTTTTGGGAGTGGGCAGTTGCTCTCTCTCTGTGACTGGGTGTGTTTTGGGAGTGGGCAGTTTCTCTCTCTCTGTGACTGGGAATGTTTTGGGAGCAGGCAGTTTCTCCCTCTCTCTGTGACTGGGAATGTTTTGGGAGCAGGCAGTTTCTCCCTCTGTGACTCGGTGTGTTTTGGGAGTGGGCAGTTTCTCTCTCTCTCTGTGACTGGGTGTGTTTTGGGAGTGGGCAGTTTCTCTCTCTCTCTGTGACTGGGTGTGTTTTGGGAGTGGGAAGTTTCTCTCTCTGTGACTGGGTGTGTTTTGGGAGTGGGCAGTTTCTCTCTCTCTGTGACTGGGTGTGTTTTGGGAGTGGGCCGTTTCTCTCTCTGTGACTGGGTGTGTTTTGGGAGTGGGCAGTTTCTCTCTCTCTGTGACTGGGTGTGTTTTGGGAGTGGGCAGTTTCTCTCTCTCTCTGTGACTGGGTGTGTTTTGGGAGTGGGCAGTTTCTCTCTCTCTCTGTGACTGGGTGTGTTTTGGGAGTGGGCAGTTTCTCTCTCTGTGACTGGGTGTGTTTTGGGAGTGGGCAGTTTCTCTCTCTGTGACTGGGTGTGTTTTGGGAGTGGGCAGTTTCTCTCTCTCTCTGTGACTGGGAATGTTTTGGGAGTGGGCAGTTTCTCTCTCTCTCTGTGACTGGGTGTGTTTTGGGAGTGGGCAGTTTCTCTCTCTCTGTGACTGGGTGTGTTTTGGGAGTGGGCAGTTTCTCTCTCTGTGACTGGGTGTGTTTTGGGAGTGGGCAGTTTCTCTCTCTCTGTGACTGGGTGTGTTTTGGGAGTGGGCAGTTTCTCTCTCTCTCTGTGACTGGGTGTGTTTTGGGAGTGGGCAGTTTCTCTCTCTCTCCCTGTGACTGGGTGTGTTTTGGGAGTGGGCAATTTCTTTCTCTGTGACTGGGTGTGTTTTGGGAGTGGGCAGTTTCTCTCTCTCTCTGTGACTGGGTGTGTTTTGGGAGTGGGCAGTTTCTCTCTCTCTCTGTGACTGGGTGTGTTTTGCGAGTGGGCAGTTTCTCTCTCTGTGACTGGGTGTGTTTTGGGAGTGGGCAGTTTCTCTCTCTCTCTGTGACTGGGAATGTTTTGGGAGTGGGCAGTTTCTCTCTCTCTCTGTGACTGGGTGTGTTTTGGGAGTGGGCAGTTTCTCTCTCTGTGACTGGGTGTGTTTTGGGAGTGGGCAGTTTCTCTCTCTCTCTGTGACTGGGAATGTTTTGGGAGTGGGCAGTTTCTCTCTCTCTCTGTGACTGGATGTGTTTTGGGAGTGGGCAGTTTCTCTCTCTCTGTGACTGGGTGTGTTTTGGGAGTGGGCAGTTTCTCTCTCTCTGTGACTGGGTGTGTTTTGGGAGTGGGCAGTTTCTCTCTCTCTGTGACTGGGTGTGTTTTGGGAGTGGGCAGTTTCTCTCTCTCTCTGTGACTGGGTGTGTTTTGGGAGTGGGCAGTTTCTCTCTCTCTCTATGACTGGGTGTGTTTTGGGAGTGGGCAGTTTCTCTCTCTGTGACTGGGTGTGTTTTGGGAGTGGGCAGTTTCTCTCTCTCTGTGACTGGGAATGTTTTGGGAGTGGGCAGTTTCTCTCTCTCTCTGTGACTGGGTGTGTTTTGGGAGTGGGCAGTTTCTCTCTCTGTGACTGGGAATGTTTTGGGAGTGGGCAGTTTCTCTCTCTGTGACTGGGTATGTTTTGGGAGTGGGCAGTTTCTCTCTCTGTGACTGGGTATGTTTTGGGAGTGGGCAGTTTCTCTCTCTGTGACTGGGAATGTTTTGGGAGTGGGCAGTTTCTCTCTCTGTGACTGGGTGTGTTTTGGGAGTGGGCAGTTTCTCTCTCTCTGTGACTGGGTGTGTTTTGGGAGTGGGCAGTTTCTCCCTCTGTGACTGGGAATGTTTTGGGAGTGGGCAGTTTCTCTCTCACTGTGACTGGGTGTGTTTTGGGAGTGTGCAGTTTCTCTCTCTCTCTGTGATTGGGTGTGTTTTGGGAGTGGGCAGTTTCTCTCTCTCTCTGTGACTGGGTGTGTTTTGGGAGTGGGCAGTTTCTCTCTCTGTGACTGGGTGTGTTTTGGGAGTGGGCAGTTTCTCTCTCTCTGTGACTGGGTGTGTTTTGTGAGTGGGCAGTTTCTCTCTCTCTGTGACTGGGTGTGTTTTGGGAGTGGGCAGTTTCTCTCTCTCTCTGTGACTGGGTGTGTTTTGGGAGTGGGCAGTTTCTCTCTCTGTGACTGGGTGTGTTTTGGGAGTGGGCCGTTTCTCTCTCTGTGACTGGGAATGTTTTGGGAGTGGGCAGTTTCTCTCTCTGTGACTGGGTGTGTTTTGGGAGTGTGCAGTTTCTCTCTCTGTGACTGGGTGTGTTTTGGGAGTGGGCAGTTTCTCTCTCTCTGTGACTGGGAATGTTTTGGGAGTGGGCAGTTTCTCTCTCTGTGACTGGGTGTGTTTTGGGAGTGGGCAGTTTCTCTCTCTCTCTGTGACTGGGAATGTTTTGGGAGTGGGCAGTTTCTCTCTCTCTCTGTGACTGGGTGTGTTTTGGGAGTGGGCAGTTTCTCTCTCTGTGACCGGGTGTGTTTTGGGAGTGGGCAGTTTCTCTCTCTGTGACTGGGTATGTTTTGGGAGTGGGCAGTTTCTCTCTCTCTGTGACTGGGTGTGTTTTGGGAGTGGGCAGTTTCTCTCTCTCTCTGTGACTGGGTGTGTTTTGGGAGTGGGCAGTTTCTCTCTCTGTGACTGGGAATGTTTTGGGAGTGGGCAGTTTCTCTCTCTCTCTGTGACTGGGTGTGTTTTGGGAGTGGGCAGTTTCTCTCTCTCTGTGACTGGGTGTGTTTTGGGAGTGGGCAGTTTCTCTCTCTGTGACTGGGTGTGTTTTGGGAGTGGGCAGTTTCTCTCTCTCTGTGACTGGGTGTGTTTTGGGAGTGGGCAGTTTCTCTCTCTCTCTGTGACTGGGTGTGTTTTGAGAGTGGGCAGTTTCTCTCTCTCTGTGACTGGGTGTGTTTTGGGAGTGGGCAGTTTCTCTCTCTCTCTGTGACTGGGTGTGTTTTGGGAGTGGGCAGTTTCTCTGTCTGTGACTGGGTATGTTTTAGGAGTGGGAAGTTTCTCTCTCTCTCTGTGACTGGGAATGTTTTGGGAGTGGGCAGTTTCTCTCTCTCTCTGTGACTGGGTATGTTTTGGGAGTGGGCAGTTTCTCTCTCTGTGACTGGGAATGTTTTGGGAGTGGGCAGTTTCTCTCTCTGTGACTGGGTATGTTTTGGGAGTGGGCAGTTTCTCTCTCTGTGACTGGGTATGTTTTGGGAGTGGGCAGTTTCTCTCTCTGTGACTGGGTATGTTTTGGGAGTGGGCAGTTTCTCTCTCTGTGACTGGGAATGTTTTGGGAGTGGGCAGTTTCTCTCTCTCTGTGACTGGGTGTGTTTTGGGAGTGGGCAGTTTCTCTCTCTCTGTGACTGGGAATGTTTTGGGAGCAGGCAGTTTCTCCCTCTCTCTGTGACTGGGTGTGTTTTGGGAGTGGGCAGTTTTTCTCTCTCTCTGTGACTGGGAATGTTTTGGGAGCAGGCAGTTTCTCCCTCTCTCTGTGACTGGGTATGTTTTGGGAGTGGGCAGTTTCTCTCTCTCTCTGTGACTGGGAATGTTTTGGGAGCAGGCAGTTTCTCCCTCTCTCTGTCACTGGGTATGTTTTGGGAGTGGGCAGTTTCTCTCTCTGTGACTCGGTGTGTTTTGGGAGTGGGCAGTTTCTCTCTCTCTCTGTGACTGGGTGTGTTTTGGGAGTGGGAAGTTTCTCTCTCTGTGACTGGGTGTGTTTTGGGAGTGGGCAGTTTCTCTCTCTCTGTGACTGGGTGTGTTTTGGGAGTGGGCAGTTTCTCTCTCTCTGTGACTGGGTGTGTTTTGGGAGTGGGCAGTTTCTCTCTCTCTCTGTGACTGGGTGTGTTTTGGGAGTGGGCAGTTTCTCTCTCTCTGTGACTGGGTGTGTTTTGGGAGTGGGCAGTTTCTCTCTCTCTCTGTGACTGGGAATGTTTTGGGAGTGGGCAGTTTCTCTCTCTCTCTCTGTGACTGGGTGTGTATTGGGATTGGGCAGTTTCTCTCTCTCTCTGTGACTGGGTGTGTTTTGGGAGTGGGCAGTTTCTCTCTCTCTCTGTGACTGGGTGTGTTTTGGGAGTGGGCAGTTTCTCTCTCTCTGTGACTGGGTGTGTTTTGGGAGTGGGCAGTTTCTCTCTCTCTCTGTGACTGGGTGTGTTTTGGGAGTGGGCAGTTTCTCTCTCTGTGACTGGGTGTGTTTTGGGAGTGGGCAGTTTCTCTCTCTCTCTGTGACTGGGTGTGTTTTGGGAGTGGGCAGTTTCTCTCTCTCTCTGTGACTGGGTGTGTTTTGGGAGTGGGCAGTTTCTCTCTCTGTGACTGGGTGTGTTTTGGGAGTGGGCAGTTTCTCTCTCTGTGACTGGGTGTGTTTTGGGAGTGGGCAGTTTCTCTCTCTCTGTGTGACTGGGAATGTTTTGGGAGTGGGCAGTTTCTCTCTCTCTCTGTGACTGGGTGTGTTTGGGAGTGGGCAGTTTCTCTCTCTCTCTGTGACTGGGTGTGTTTTGGGAGTGGGCAGTTTCTCTCTCTGTGACTGGGTGTGTTTTGGGAGTGGGCAGTTTCTCTCTCTGTGACTGGGAATGTTTTGGGAGTGGGCAGTTTCTCTCTCTCTCTGTGACTGGGTGTGTTTTGGGAGTGGGCAGTTTCTCTCTCTCTGTGACTGGGTGTGTTTTGGGAGTGGGCAGTTTCTCTCTCTGTGACTGGGTGTGTTTTGGGAGTGGGCAGTTTCTCTCTCTCTGTGACTGGGTGTGTTTTGGGAGTGGGCAGTTTCTCTCTCTCTCTGTGACTGGGTGTGTTTTGAGAGTGGGCAGTTTCTCTCTCTCTGTGACTGGGTGTGTTTTGGGAGTGGGCAGTTTCTCTCTCTCTCTGTGACTGGGTGTGTTTTGGGAGTGGGCAGTTTCTCTGTCTGTGACTGGGTATGTTTTAGGAGTGGGAAGTTTCTCTCTCTCTCTGTGACTGGGAATGTTTTGGGAGTGGGCAGTTTCTCTCTCTCTCTGTGACTGGGTATGTTTTGGGAGTGGGCAGTTTCTCTCTCTGTGACTGGGAATGTTTTGGGAGTGGGCAGTTTCTCTCTCTGTGACTGGGTATGTTTTGGGAGTGGGCAGTTTCTCTCTCTGTGACTGGGTATGTTTTGGGAGTGGGCAGTTTCTCTCTCTGTGACTGGGTATGTTTTGGGAGTGGGCAGTTTCTCTCTCTGTGACTGGGAATGTTTTGGGAGTGGGCAGTTTCTCTCTCTCTGTGACTGGGTGTGTTTTGGGAGTGGGCAGTTTCTCTCTCTCTGTGACTGGGAATGTTTTGGGAGCAGGCAGTTTCTCCCTCTCTCTGTGACTGGGTGTGTTTTGGGAGTGGGCAGTTTTTCTCTCTCTCTGTGACTGGGAATGTTTTGGGAGCAGGCAGTTTCTCCCTCTCTCTGTGACTGGGTATGTTTTGGGAGTGGGCAGTTTCTCTCTCTCTCTGTGACTGGGAATGTTTTGGGAGCAGGCAGTTTCTCCCTCTCTCTGTCACTGGGTATGTTTTGGGAGTGGGCAGTTTCTCTCTCTGTGACTCGGTGTGTTTTGGGAGTGGGCAGTTTCTCTCTCTCTCTGTGACTGGGTGTGTTTTGGGAGTGGGAAGTTTCTCTCTCTGTGACTGGGTGTGTTTTGGGAGTGGGCAGTTTCTCTCTCTCTGTGACTGGGTGTGTTTTGGGAGTGGGCAGTTTCTCTCTCTCTGTGACTGGGTGTGTTTTGGGAGTGGGCAGTTTCTCTCTCTCTCTGTGACTGGGTGTGTTTTGGGAGTGGGCAGTTTCTCTCTCTCTGTGACTGGGTGTGTTTTGGGAGTGGGCAGTTTCTCTCTCTCTCTGTGACTGGGAATGTTTTGGGAGTGGGCAGTTTCTCTCTCTCTCTGTGACTGGGTGTGTATTGGGATTGGGCAGTTTCTCTCTCTCTCTGTGACTGGGTGTGTTTTGGGAGTGGGCAGTTTCTCTCTCTCTCTGTGACTGGGTGTGTTTTGGGAGTGGGCAGTTTCTCTCTCTCTGTGACTGGGTGTGTTTTGGGAGTGGGCAGTTTCTCTCTCTCTCTGTGACTGGGTGTGTTTTGGGAGTGGGCAGTTTCTCTCTCTGTGACTGGGTGTGTTTTGGGAGTGGGCAGTTTCTCTCTCTCTCTGTGACTGGGTGTGTTTTGGGAGTGGGCAGTTTCTCTCTCTCTCTGTGACTGGGTGTGTTTTGGGAGTGGGCAGTTTCTCTCTCTGTGACTGGGTGTGTTTTGGGAGTGGGCAGTTTCTCTCTCTCTGTGTGACTGGGAATGTTTTGGGAGTGGGCAGTTTCTCTCTCTCTCTGTGACTGGGTGTGTTTGGGAGTGGGCAGTTTCTCTCTCTCTCTGTGACTGGGTGTGTTTTGGGAGTGGGCAGTTTCTCTCTCTGTGACTGGGTGTGTTTTGGGAGTGGGCAGTTTCTCTCTCTCTGTGACTGGGTGTGTTTTGGGAGTGGGCAGTTTCTCTCTCTCTCTGTGACTGGGTGTGTTTTGGGAGTGGGCAGTTTCTCTCTCTCCCTGTGACTGGGTGTGTTTTGGGAGTGGGCAGTTTCTTTCTCTGTGACTGGGTGTGTTTTGGGAGTGGGCAGTTTCTCTCTCTCTCTGTGACTGGGTGTGTTTTGGGAGTGGGCAGTTTCTCTCTCTGTGACTGGGTGTGTTTTGCGAGTGGGCAGTTTCTCTCTCTGTGACTGGGTGTGTTTTGGGAGTGGGCAGTTTCTCTCTCTCTCTGTGACTGGGAATGTTTTGGGAGTGGGCAGTTTCTCTCTCTCTCTGTGACTGGGTGTGTTTTGGGAGTGGGCAGTTTCTCTCTCTGTGACTGGGTGTGTGTTGGGAGTGGGCAGTTTCTCTCTCTCTCTGTGACTGGGTGTGTTTTGGGAGTGGGCAGTTTCTCTCTCTGTGACTGGGAATGTTTTGGGAGTGGGCAGTTTCTCTCTCTCTCTGTGACTGGGTGTGTTTTGGGAGTGGGCAGTTTCTCTCTCTGTGACTGGGTGTGTTTTGGGAGTGGGCAGTTTCTCTCTCTCTGTGACTGGGTGTGTTTTGGGAGTGGGCAGTTTCTCTCCCTCTCTGTGACTGGGTGTGTTTTGGGAGTGGGCAGTTTCTCTCTCTGTGACTGGGAATGTTTTGGGAGTGGGCAGATTCTCTCTCTGTGACTGGGTATGTTTTGGGAGTGGGCAGTTTCTCTCTCTGTGACTGGGTATGTTTTGGGAGTGGGCAGTTTCTCTCTCTGTGACTGGGAATGTTTTGGGAGTGGGCAGTTTCTCTCTCTGTGACTGGGTGTGTTTTGGGAGTGGGCAGTTTCTCTCTCTCTGTGACTGGGTGTGTTTTGGGAGTGGGCAGTTTCTCCCTCTGTGACTGGGAATGTTTTGGGAGTGGGCAGTTTCTCTCTCTCTGTGACTGGGTATGTTTTGGGAGTGGGCAGTTTCTCTCTCTCTGTGACTGGGTGTGTTTTGGGAGTGTGCAGTTTCTCTCTCTCTCTGTGACTGGGTGTGTTTTGGGAGTGGGCAGTTTCTCTCTCTCTCTGTGACTGGGTGTGTTTTGGGAGTGGGCAGTTTCTCTCTCTGTGACTGGGTGTGTTTTGGGAGTGGGCAGTTTCTCTCTCTCTGTGACTGGGTGTGTTTTGTGAGTGGGCAGTTTCTCTCTCTCTGTGACTGGGTGTGTTTTGGGAGTGGGCAGTTTCTCTCTCTCTCTGTGACTGGGTGTGTTTTGGGAGTGGGCAGTTTCTCTCTCTGTGACGGTGTGTTTTGGGAGTGGGCAGTTTCTCTCTCTCTGTGACTGGGTTTGTTTTGGGAGTGTGCAGTTTCTCTCTCTCTCTGTGACTGGGTGTGTTTTGGGAGTGGGCAGTTTCTCTCTCTCTCTGTGACTGGGTGTGTTTTGGGAGTGGGCAGTTTCTCTCTCTGTGACTGGGTGTGTTTTGGGAGTGGGCAGTTTCTCTCTCTCTCTGTGACTGGGTGTGTTTTGGGAGTGGGCAGTTTCTCTCTCTGTGACTGGGTGTGTTTTGGGAGTGGGCAGTTTCTCTCTCTCTCTGTGACTGGGTATGTTTTGGGAGAGGGCAGTTTCTCTCTCTGTGACTGGGTGTGTTTTGGGAGTGGGCAGTTTCTCTCTCTCTGTGACTGAGTGTGTTTTGGGAGTGGGCAGTTTCTCTCTCTCTGTGACTGGGTGTGTTTTGGGAGTGGGGAGTTTCTCTCTCTCTGTGACTGGGTGTGTTTTGGGAGTGGGCAGTTTCTCTCTCTATGTGACTGAGTGTGTTTTGGGAGTGTGCAGTTTCTCTCTCTCTCTGTGACTGGGTATGTTTTGGGAGTGGGCAGTTTCTCTCTCTCTGTGACTGGGTGTGTTTTGTGAGTGGGCAGTTTCTCTCTCTGTGACTGGGTATGTTTTGGGAGTGGGCAGTTTCTCTCTCTGTGACTGGGTGTGTTTTGGGAGTGGGCAGTTTCTCTCTCTGTGACTGGGTGTGTTTTGGGAGTGGGCAGTTTCTCTCTCTCTGTGACAGGGAATGTTTTGGGAGTGGGCAGTTTCTCTCTCTCTGTGACTGGGTGTGTTTTGGGAGTGTGCAGTTTCTCTCTCTCTCTGTGACTGGGTATGTTTTGGGAGTGGGCAGTTTCTCTCTCTCTCTGTGACTGGGTATGTTTTGGGAGTGGGCAGTTTCTCTCTCTGTGACTGGGTGTGTTTTGGGAGTGGGCAGTTTCTCTCTCTCTCTGTGACTGGGTATGTTTTGGGAGTGGGCAGTTTCTCTCTCTGTGACTGGGTATGTTTTGGGAGTGGGCAGTTTCTCTCTCTGTGACTGGGTGTGTTTTGGGAGTGGGCAGTTTCTCTCTCTCTCTGTGACTGGGTGTGTTTTGGGAGTGGGCAGTTTCTCTCTCTCTGTGACTGGGTGTGTTTTGGGAGTGGGCAGTTTCTCTCTCTCTCTGTGACTGGGTATGTTTTGGGAGTGGGCAGTTTCTCTCTCTCTCTGTGACTGGGTGTGTTTTGGGAGTGGGCAGTTTCTCTCTCTGTGACTGGGTGTGTTTTGGGAGTGGGCAGTTTCTCTCTCTCTGTGACTGAGTGTGTTTTGGGAGTGGGCAGTTTCTCTCTCTGTGACTGGGTGTGTTTTGGGAGTGGGCAGTTTCTCTCTATCTGTGACTGGGTGTGTTTTGGGAGTGGGCAGTTTCTCTCTCTCTCTGTGACTGGGTATGTTTTGGGAGTGGGCAGTTTCTCTCTTTCTGTGACTGGGTGTGTTTTGGGAGTGGGCAGTTTCTCTCTCTCTGTGACTGAGTGTGTTTTGGGAGTGGGCAGTTTCTCTCTCTCTGTGACTGGGTGTGTTTTGGGAGTGGGCAGTTTCTCTCTCTCTGTGACTGGGTGTGTTTTGGGAGTGGGCAGTTTCTCTCTCTATGTGACTGAGTGTGTTTTGGGAGTGGGCAGTTTCTCTCTCTCTCTGTGACTGGGTGTGTTTTGGGAGTGGGCAGTTTCTCTCTCTCTCTGTGACTGGGAATGTTTTGGGAGTGGGCAGTTTCTCTCTCTCTCTGTGACTGGGTGTGTTTTGGGAGTGGGCAGTTTCTCTCTCTCTGTGACTGGGTGTGTTTTGGGAGTGGGCAGTTTCTCTCTCTCTCTGTGACTGGGTATGTTTTGGGAGTGGGCAGTTTCTCTCTCTCTCTGTGACTGGGTGTGTTTTGGGAGTGGGCAGTTTCTCTCTATCTGTGACTGGGTGTGTTTTGGGAGTGGGCAGTTTCTCTCTCTCTCTGTGACTGGGTATGTTTTGGGAGTGGGCAGTTTCTCTCTTTCTGTGACTGGGTGTGTTTTGGGAGTGGGCAGTTTCTCTCTCTCTGTGACTGAGTGTGTTTTGGGAGTGGGCAGTTTCTCTCTCTCTGTGACTGGGTGTGTTTTGGGAGTGGGCAGTTTCTCTCTCTCTGTGACTGGGTGTGTTTTGGGAGTGGGCAGTTTCTCTCTCTATGTGACTGAGTGTGTTTTGGGAGTGGGCAGTTTCTCTCTCTCTCTGTGACTGGGTATGTTTTGGGAGTGGGCAGTTTCTCTCTCTCTGTGACTGGGTGTGTTTTGGGAGTGGGCAGTTTCTCTCTCTCTGTGACTGGGTGTGTTTTGGGAGTGGGCAGTTTCTCTCTCTCTCTGTGACTGGATGTGTTTTGGGAGTGGGCAGTTTCTCTCTCTGTGACTGGGTGTGTTTTGGGAGTGGGCAGTTTCTCTCTCTGTGACTGGGTGTGTTTTGGGAGTGGGCCGTTTCTCTCTCTGTGACTGGGTATGTTTTGGGAGTGGGCAGTTTCTCTCTCTGTGACTGGGTGTGTTTTGGGAGTGGGCAGTTTCTCTCTCTGTGACTGGGTGTGTTTTGGGAGTGGGCAGTTTCTCTCTCTCTGTGACTGGGAATGTTTTGGGAGTGGGCAGTTTCTCTCTCTGTGACTGGGTGTGTTTTGGGAGTGGGCAGTTTCTCTCTCTCTCTGTGACTGGGAATGTTTTGGGAGTGGGCAGTTTCTCTCTCTCTCTGTGACTGGGTGTGTTTTGGGAGTGGGCAGTTTCTCTCTCTGTGACCGGGTGTGTTTTGGGAGTGGGCAGTTTCTCTCTCTGTGACTGGGTATGTTTTGGGAGTGGGCAGTTTCTCTCTCTCTGTGACTGGGTGTGTTTTGGGAGTGTGCAGTTTCTCTCTCTCTCTGTGACTGGGTGTGTTTTGGGAGTGGGCAGTTTCTCTCTCTCTCTGTGACTGGGTGTGTTTTGGGAGTGGGCAGTTTCTCTCTCTGTGACTGGGTGTGTTTTGAGAGTGGGCAGTTTCTCTCTCTCGCTGTGACTGGGTGTGTTTTGGGAGTGGGCAGTTTCTCTCTCTGTGACTGGGTGTGTTTTGGGAGTGGGCAGTTTCTCTCTCTGTGACTGGGTGTGTTTTGGGCGTGGGCAGTTTCTCTCTCTGTGACTGGGTGTGTTTTGGGAGTGGGCAGTTTCTCTCTCTCTCTGTGACTGGGTATGTTTTGGGAGTGGGCAGTTTCTCTCTTTCTGTGACTGGGTGTGTTTTGGGAGTGGGCAGTTTCTCTCTCTCTGTGACTGGGTGTGTTTTGGGAGTGGGCAGTTTCTCTCTCTGTGACTGGGTGTGTTTTGGGAGTGGGCAGTTTCTCTCTCTCTGTGACTGAGTGTGTTTTGGGAGTGGGCAGTTTCTCTCTATCTGTGACTGGGTGTGTTTTGGGAGTGGGCAGTTTCTCTCTCTCTGTGACTGAGTGTGTTTTGGGAGTGGGCAGTTTCTCTCTCTCTGTGACTGGGTGTGTTTTGGGAGTGGGCAGTTTCTCTCTGTGACTGGGTGTGTTTTGGGAGTGTGCAGTTTCTCTCTCTCTCTGTGACTGGGTGTGTTTTGGGAGTGGGCAGTTTCTCTCTCTCTCTGTGACTGGGTGTGTTTTGGGAGTGGGCAGTTTCTCTCTCTGTGACTGGGTGTGTTTTGGGAGTGGGCAGTTTCTCTCTCTCTCTGTGACTGGGTGTGTTTTGGGAGTGGGCAGTTTCTCTCTCTGTGACTGGGTGTGTTTTGGGAGTGGGCAGTTTCTCTCTCTCTCTGTGACTGGGTATGTTTTGGGAGTGGGCAGTTTCTCTCTCTGTGACTGGGTGTGTTTTGGGAGTGGGCAGTTTCTCTCTCTGTGACTGGGTGTGTTTTGGGAGTGGGCAGTTTCTCTCTCTGTGACTGGGTGTGTTTTGGGAGTGGGCAGTTTCTCTCTCTCTCTGTGACTGGGTATGTTTTGGGAGTGGGCAGTTTCTCTCTTTCTGTGACTGGGTGTGTTTTGGGAGTGGGCAGTTTCTCTCTCTCTGTGACTGAGTGTGTTTTGGGAGTGGGCAGTTTCTCTCTCTCTGTGACTGGGTGTGTTTTGGGAGTGGGCAGTTTCTCTCTCTCTGTGACTGGGTGTGTTTTGGGAGTGGGCAGTTTCTCTCTCTATGTGACTGAGTGTGTTTTGGGAGTGGGCAGTTTCTCTCTCTCTCTGTGACTGGGTATGTTTTGGGAGTGGGCAGTTTCTCTCTCTCTGTGACTGGGTGTGTTTTGGGAGTGGGCAGTTTCTCTCTCTCTGTGACTGGGTGTGTTTTGTGAGTGTGCAGTTTCTATCTCTCTGTGACTGGGTGTGTTTTGGGAGTGGGCAGTTTCTCTCTCTCTCTGTGACTGGGTGTGTTTTGGGAGTGGGCAGTTTCTCTCTCTGTGACTGGGTGTGTTTTGGGAGTGGGCAGTTTCTCTCTCTGTGACTGGGTGTGTTTTGGGAGTGGGCCGTTTCTCTCTCTGTGACTGGGTATGTTTTGGGAGTGGGCAGTTTCTCTCTCTGTGACTGGGTGTGTTTTGGGAGTGGGCAGTTTCTCTCTCTGTGACTGGGTGTGTTTTGGGAGTGGGCAGTTTCTCTCTCTGTGACTGGGTGTGTTTTGGGAGTGGGCAGTTTCTCTCTCTCTGTGACTGGGAATGTTTTGGGAGTGTGCAGTTTCTCTCTCTCTCTGTGACTGGGTGTGTTTTGGGAGTGGGCAGTTTCTCTCTCTCTCTGTGACTGGGTGTGTTTTGGGAGTGGGCAGTTTCTCTCTCTGTGACTGGGTGTGTTTTGGGAGTGGGCAGTTTCTCTCTCTCTCTGTGACTGGGTGTGTTTTGGGAGTGGGCAGTTTCTCTCTCTGTGACTGGGTGTGTTTTGGGAGTGGGCAGTTTCTCTCTCTCTCTGTGACTGGGTATGTTTTGGGAGAGGGCAGTTTCTCTCTCTGTGACTGGGTGTGTTTTGGGAGTGGGCAGTTTCTCTCTCTGTGACTGGGTGTGTTTTGGGAGTGGGCAGTTTCTCTCTCTCTGTGACTGGGTGTGTTTTGGGAGTGGGCAGTTTCTCTCTCTCTGTGACTGGGTGTGTTTTGGGAGTGGGCAGTTTCTCTCTCTATGTGACTGAGTGTGTTTTGGGAGTGGGCAGTTTCTCTCTCTCTCTGTGACTGGGTATGTTTTGGGAGTGGGCAGTTTCTCTCTCTCTGTGACTGGGTGTGTTTTGGGAGTGGGCAGTTTCTCTCTCTGTCACTGGGTATGTTTTGGGAGTGGGCAGTTTCTCTCTCTGTGACTGGGTGTGTTTTGGGAGTGGGCAGTTTCTCTCTCTGTGACTGGGTGTGTTTTGGGAGTGGGCAGTTTCTCTCTCTCTGTGACTGGAAATGTTTTGGGAGTGGGCAGTTTCTCTCTCTCTGTGACTGGGTGTGTTTTGGGAGTGTGCAGTTTCTCTCTCTCTCTCTGTGACTGGGTATGTTTTGGGAGTGGGCAGTTTCTCTCTCTGTGACTGGGTATGTTTTGGGAGTGGGCAGTTTCTCTCTCTGTGACTGGGTGTGTTTTGTGAGTGGGCAGTTTCTCTCTCTCTCTGTGACTGGGTATGTTTTGGGAGTGGGCAGTTTCTCTCTCTGTGACTGGGTATGTTTTGGGAGTGGGCAGTTTCTCTCTCTGTGACTGGGTGTGTTTTGGGAGTGGGCAGTTTCTCTCTCTCTCTGTGACTGGGTGTGTTTTGGGAGTGGGCAGTTTCTCTCTCTCTCTGTGACTGGGTATGTTTTGGGAGTGGGCAGTTTCTCTCTCTCTCTGTGACTGGGTGTGTTTTGGGAGTGGGCAGTTTCTCTCTCTGTGACTGGGTGTGTTTTGGGAGTGGGCAGTTTCTCTCTCTGTGACTGAGTGTGTTTTGGGAGTGGGCAGTTTCTCTCCATCTGTGACTGGGTGTGTTTTGGGAGTGGGCAGTTTCTCTCTCTCTGTGACTGAGTGTGTTTTGGGAGTGGGCAGTTTCTCTCTCTCTGTGACTGGGTGTGTTTTGGGAGTGGGCAGTTTCTCTCTCTCTGTGACTGGGTGTGTTTTGGGAGTGTGCAGTTTCTCTCTCTCTCTGTGACTGGGTGTGTTTTGGGAGTGGGCAGTTTCTCTCTCTCTCTGTGACTGGGTGTGTTTTGGGAGTGGGCAGTTTCTCTCTCTGTGACTGGGTGTGTTTTGGGAGTGGGCAGTTTCTCTCTCTCTCTGTGACTGGGTGTGTTTTGGGAGTGGGCAGTTTCTCTCTCTGTGACTGGGTGTGTTTTGGGAGTGGGCAGTTTCTCTCTCTCTCTGTGACTGGGTATGTTTTGGGAGTGGGCAGTTTCTCTCTCTCTCTGTGACTGGGTGTGTTTTGCGAGTGGGCAGTTTCTCTCTCTCTCTGTGACTGGGTATGTTTTGGGAGTGGGCAGTTTCTCTCTCTGACTGGGTGTGTTTTGGGAGTGGGCAGTTTCTCTCTCTGTGACTGGGTGTGTTTTGGGAGTGGGCAGTTTCTCTCTCTGTGACTGGGTGTGTTTTGCGAGTGGGCAGTTTCTCTCTCTCTCTGTGACTGGGTATGTTTTGGGAGTGGGCAGTTTCTCTCTTTCTGTGACTGGGTGTGTTTTGGGAGTGGGCAGTTTCTCTCTCTCTGTGACTGAGTGTGTTTTGGGAGTGGGCAGTTTCTCTCTCTCTGTGACTGGGTGTGTTTTGGGAGTGGGCAGTTTCTCTCTCTCTCTGTGACTGGGTGTGTTTTGGGAGTGGGCAGTTTCTCTCTCTGTGACTGGGTGTGTTTTGGGAGTGGGCAGTTTCTCTCTCTTTCTGTGACTGGGTATGTTTTGGGAGTGGGCAGTTTCTCTCTCTGTGACTGGGTGTGTTTTGGGAGTGGGCAGTTTCTCTCTCTGTGACTGGGTGTGTTTTGGGAGTGGGCAGTTTCTCTCTCTGTGACTGGGTGTGTTTTGGGAGTGGGCAGTTTCTCTCTCTCTCTGTGACTGGGTATGTTTTGGGAGTGGGCAGTTTCTCTCTCTGTGACTGGGTATGTTTTGGGAGTGGGCAGTTTCTCTCTCTGTGACTGGGTGTGTTTTGGGAGTGGGCAGTTTCTCTCTCTCTCTGTGACTGGGTGTGTTTTGGGAGTGGGCAGTTTCTCTCTCTCTGGGAGTGGGCAGTTTCTCTCTCTGTGACTGGGTATGTTTTGGGAGTGGGCAGTTTCTCTCTCTGTCACTGGGTATGTTTTGGGAGTGGGCAGTTTCTCTCTCTCTCTGTGACTGGGTGTGTTTTGGGAGTGGGCAGTTTCTCTCTCTCTGTGACTGGAAATGTTTTGGGAGTGGGCAGTTTCTCTCTCTCTGTGACTGGGTGTGTTTTGGGAGTGTGCAGTTTCTCTCTCTCTCTCTGTGACTGGGTATGTTTTGGGAGTGGGCAGTTTCTCTCTCTGTGACTGGGTGTGTTTTGTGAGTGGGCAGTTTCTCTCTCTCTCTGTGACTGGGTATGTTTTGGGAGTGGGCAGTTTCTCTCTCTGTGACTGGGTATGTTTTGGGAGTGGGCAGTTTCTCTCTCTGTGACTGGGTGTGTTTTGGGAGTGGGCAGTTTCTCTCTCTCTCTGTGACTGGGTATGTTTTGGGAGTGGGCAGTTTCTCTCTCTCTCTGTGACTGGGTGTGTTTTGGGAGTGGGCAGTTTCTCTCTCTGTGACTGGGTGTGTTTTGGGAGTGGGCAGTTTCTCTCTGTGACTGAGTGTGTTTTGGGAGTGGGCAGTTTCTCTCCATCTGTGACTGGGTGTGTTTTGGGAGTGGGCAGTTTCTCTCTCTCTGTGACTGAGTGTGTTTTGGGAGTGGGCAGTTTCTCTCTCTCTGTGACTGGGTGTGTTTTGGGAGTGGGCAGTTTCTCTCTCTCTGTGACTGGGTGTGTTTTGGGAGTGTGCAGTTTCTCTCTCTCTCTGTGACTGGGTGTGTTTTGGGAGTGGGCAGTTTCTCTCTCTCTCTGTGACTGGGTGTGTTTTGGGAGTGGGCAGTTTCTCTCTCTGTGACTGGGTGTGTTTTGGGAGTGGGCAGTTTCTCTCTCTCTCTGTGACTGGGTGTGTTTTGGGAGTGGGCAGTTTCTCTCTCTCTCTGTGACTGGGTATGTTTTGGGAGTGGGCAGTTTCTCTCTCTGTGACTGGGTGTGTTTTGGGAGTGGGCAGTTTCTCTCTCTGTGACTGGGTGTGTTTTGGGAGTGGGCAGTTTCTCTCTCTGTGACTGGGTGTGTTTTGCGAGTGGGCAGTTTCTCTCTCTCTCTGTGACTGGGTATGTTTTGGGAGTGGGCAGTTTCTCTCTTTCTGTGACTGGGTGTGTTTTGGGAGTGGGCAGTTTCTCTCTCTCTGTGACTGAGTGTGTTTTGGGAGTGGGCAGTTTCTCTCTCTCTGTGACTGGGTGTGTTTTGGGAGTGGGCAGTTTCTCTCTCTATGTGACTGAGTGTGTTTTGGGAGTGGGCAGTTTCTCTCTCTCTCTGTGACTGGGTATGTTTTGGGAGTGGGCAGTTTCTCTCTCTCTGTGACTGGGTGTGTTTTGGGAGTGGGCAGTTTCTCTCTCTGTGACTGGGTATGTTTTGGGAGTGGGCAGTTTCTCTCTGTGACTGGGTGTGTTTTGGGAGTGGGCAGTTTCTCTCTCTGTGACTGGGTGTGTTTTGGGAGTGGGCAGTTTCTCTCTCTCTGTGACTGGGAATGTTTTGGGAGTGGGCAGTTTCTCTCTCTCTGTGACTGGGTGTGTTTTGGGAGTGTGCAGTTTCTCTCTCTCTCTGTGACTGGGTGTGTTTTGGGAGTGGGCAGTTTCTCTCTCTCTCTGTGACTGGGTGTGTTTTGTGAGTGGGCAGTTTCTCTCTCTGTGACTGGGTGTGTTTTGGGAGTGGGCAGTTTCTCTCTCTCTCTGTGACTGGGTGTGTTTTGGGAGTGGGCAGTTTCTCTCTCTGTGACTGGGTGTGTTTTGGGAGTGGGCAGTTTCTCTCTCTTTCTGTGACTGGGTATGTTTTGGGAGTGGGCAGTTTCTCTCTCTGTGACTGGGTGTGTTTTGGGAGTGGGCAGTTTCTCTCTCTGTGACTGGGTGTGTTTTGGGAGTGGGCAGTTTCTCTCTCTGTGACTGGGTGTGTTTTGGGAGTGGGCAGTTTCTCTCTCTCTCTGTGACTGGGTATGTTTTGGGAGTGGGCAGTTTCTCTCTCTGTGACTGGGTATGTTTTGGGAGTGGGCAGTTTCTCTCTCTGTGACTGGGTGTGTTTTGGCAGTGGGCAGTTTCTCTCTCTCTCTGTGACTGGGTGTGTTTTGGGAGTGGGCAGTTTCTCTCTCTCTGTGACTGGGTGTGTTTTGGGAGTGGGCAGTTTCTCTCTCTCTCTGTGACTGGGTATGTTTTGGGAGTGGGCAGTTTCTCTCTCTCTCTGTGACTGGGTGTGTTTTGGGAGTGGGCAGTTTCTCTCTCTGTGACTGGGTGTGTTTTGGGAGTGGGCAGTTTCTCTCTCTCTGTGACTGAGTGTGTTTTGGGAGTGGGCAGTTTCTCTCTCTCTGTGACTGAGTGTGTTTTGGGAGTGGGCAGTTTCTCTCTCTCTGTGACTGGGTGTGTTTTGGGAGTGGGCAGTTTCTCTCTCTCTGTGACTGGGTGTGTTTTGGGAGTGGGCAGTTTCTCTCTCTCTGTGACTGAGTGTGTTTTGGGAGTGGGCAGTTTCTCTCTCTCTGTGACTGGGTGTGTTTTGGGAGTGGGCAGTTTCTCTCTCGCTCTGTGACTGGGTGTGTTTTGGGAGTGGGCAGTTTCTCTCTCTGTGACTGGGTGTGTTTTGGGAGTGGGCAGTTTCTCTCTCTCTCTGTGACTGGGTATGTTTTGGGAGTGGGCAGTTTCTCTCTCTGTGACTGGGTATGTTTTGGGAGTGGGCAGTTTCTCTCTCTGTGACTGGGTGTGTTTTGGGTGTGGGCAGTTTCTCTCTCTCTCTGTGACTGGGTGTGTTTTGGGAGTGGTCAGTTTCTCTCTCTCTGTGACTGGGTGTGTTTTGGGAGTGGGCAGTTTCTCTCTCTCTCTGTGACTGGGTATGTTTTGGGAGTGGGCAGTTTCTCTCTCTCTCTGTGACTGGGTGTGTTTTGGGAGTGGGCAGTTTCTCTCTCTCTGTGACTGGGTGTGTTTTGGGAGTGGGCAGTTTCTCTCTCTCTGTGACTGGGTGTGTTTTGGGAGTGGGCAGTTTCTCTCTCTCTGTGACTGAGTGTGTTTTGGGAGTGGGCAGTTTCTCTCTCTCTCTGTGACTGGGAATGTTTTGGGAGTGGGCAGTTTCTCTCTCTCTCTGTGACTGGGTGTGTTTTGGGAGTGGGCAGTTTCTCTCTCTCTGTGACTGGGTGTGTTTTGGGAGTGGGCAGTTTCTCTCTCTCTGTGACTGGGTGTGTTTTGGGAGTGGGCAGTTTCTCTCTCTGTGACTGGGAATGTTTTGGGAGTGGGCAGTTTCTCTCTCTCTGTGACTGGGTGTGTTTTGGGAGTGGGCAGTTTCTCTCTCTCTGTGACTGAGTGTGTTTTGGGAGTGGGCAGTTTCTCTCTCTCTGTGACTGGGTGTGTTTTGGGAGTGGGCAGTTTCTCTCTCTCTCTGACTGGGTGTGTTTTGGGAGTGGGCAGTTTCTCTCTCTGTGACTGGGTGTGTTTTGGGAGTGGGCAGTTTCTCTCTCTGTCTGTGACTGGGTATGTTTTGGGAGTGGGCAGTTTCTCTCTCTGTGACTGGGTATGTTTTGGGAGTGGGCAGTTTCTCTCTCTGTGACTGGGTGTGTTTTGGGAGTGGGCAGTTTCTCTCTCTCTCTGTGACTGGGTGTGTTTTGGGAGTGGGCAGTTTCTCTCTCTCTGTGACTGGGTGTGTTTTGGGAGTGGGCAGTTTCTCTCTCTCTCTGTGACTGGGTATGTTTTGGGAGTGGGCAGTTTCTCTCTCTCTCTGTGACTGGGTGTGTTTTGGGAGTGGGCAGTTTCTCTCTCTCTGTGACTGGGTGTGTTTTGGGAGTGGGCAGTTTCTCTCTCTCTGTGACTGGGTGTGTTTTGGGAGTGGGCAGTTTCTCTCTCTCTGTGACTGAGTGTGTTTTGGGAGTGGGCAGTTTCTCTCTCTCTCTGTGACTGGGAATGTTTTGGGAGTGGGCAGTTTCTCTCTCTCTCTGTGACTGGGTGTGTTTTGGGAGTGGGCAGTTTCTCTCTCTCTGTGACTGGGTGTGTTTTGGGAGTGGGCAGTTTCTCTCTCTCTCTGTGACTGGGAATGTTTTGGGAGTGGGCAGTTTCTCTCTCTCTGTGACTGGGTGTGTTTTGGGAGTGGGCAGTTTCTCTCTCTGTGACTGGGAATGTTTTGGGAGTGGGCAGTTTCTCTCTCTGTGACTGGGAATGTTTTGGGAGTGGGCAGTTTCTCTCTCTCTGTGACTGGGTGTGTTTTGGGAGTGGGCAGTTTCTCTCTCTCTCTGTGACTGGGTATGTTTTGGGAGTGGGCAGTTTCTCTCTCTCTCTGTGACTGGGTGTGTTTTGGGAGTGGGCAGTTTCTCTCTCTCTGTGACTGGGTGTGTTTTGGGAGTGGGCAGTTTCTCTCTCTCTGTGACTGGGTGTGTTTTGGGAGTGGGCAGTTTCTCTCTCTCTGTGACTGGGTGTGTTTTGGGAGTGGGCAGTTTCTCTCTCTCTGTGACTGAGTGTGTTTTGGGAGTGGGCAGTTTCTCTCTCTCTCTGTGACTGGGAATGTTTTGGGAGTGGGCAGTTTCTCTCTCTCTCTGTGACTGGGTGTGTTTTGGGAGTGGGCAGTTTCTCTCTCTCTGTGACTGGGTGTGTTTTGGGAGTGGGCAGTTTCTCTCTCTCTCTGTGACTGGGAATGTTTTGGGAGTGGGCAGTTTCTCTCTCTCTGTGACTGGGTGTGTTTTGGGAGTGGGCAGTTTCTCTCTCTGTGACTGGGAATGTTTTGGGAGTGGGCAGTTTCTCTCTCTCTGTGACTGGGTGTGTTTTGGGAGTGGGCAGTTTCTCTCTCTCTGTGACTGGGTGTGTTTTGGGAGTGGGCAGTTTCTCTCTCTCTCTGTGACTGGGTATGTTTTGGGAGTGGGCAGTTTCTCTCTCTCTCTGTGACTGGGTGTGTTTTGGGAGTGGGCAGTTTCTCTCTCTGTGACTGGGTGTGTTTTGGGAGTGGGCAGTTTCTCTCTCTCTGTGACTGAGTGTGTTTTGGGAGTGGGCAGTTTCTCTCTCTCTGTGACTGAGTGTGTTTTGGGAGTGGGCAGTTTCTCTCTCTCTGTGACTGGGTGTGTTTTGGGAGTGGGCAGTTTCTCTCTCTCTGTGACTGGATGTGTTTTGGGAGTGGGCAGTTTCTCTCTCTCTGTGACTGGGTGTGTTTTGGGAGTGGGCAGTTTCTCTCTCTCTCTGTGACTGGGTATGTTTTGGGAGTGGGCAGTTTCTCTCTCTGTGACTGGGTATGTTTTGGGAGTGGGCAGTTTCTCTCTCTGTGACTGGGTGTGTTTTGGGAGTGGGCAGTTTCTCTCTCTCTCTGTGACTGGGTGTGTTTTGGAAGTGGGCAGTTTCTCTCTCTCTGTGACTGGGTGTGTTTTGGGAGTGGGCAGTTTCTCTCTCTCTCTGTGACTGGGTATGTTTTGGGAGTGGGCAGTTTCTCTCTCTCTCTGTGACTGGGTGTGTTTTGGGAGTGGGCAGTTTCTCTCTCTCTGTGACTGGGTGTGTTTTGGGAGTGGGCAGTTTCTCTCTCTCTGTGACTGGGTGTGTTTTGGGAGTGGGCAGTTTCTCTCTCTCTGTGACTGAGTGTGTTTTGGGAGTGGGCAGTTTCTCTCTCTCTCTGTGACTGGGAATGTTTTGGGAGTGGGCAGTTTCTCTCTCTCTCTGTGACTGGGTGTGTTTTGGGAGTGGGCAGTTTCTCTCTCTCTGTGACTGGGTGTGTTTTGGGAGTGGGCAGTTTCTCTCTCTCTCTGTGACTGGGAATGTTTTGGGAGTGGGCAGTTTCTCTCTCTCTGTGACTGGGTGTGTTTTGGGAGTGGGCAGTTTCTCTCTCTGTGACTGGGAATGTTTTGGGAGTGGGCAGTTTCTCTCTCTGTGACTGGGAATGTTTTGGGAGTGGGCAGTTTCTCTCTCTCTGTGACTGGGTGTGTTTTGGGAGTGGGCAGTTTCTCTCTCTCTCTGTGACTGGGTATGTTTTGGGAGTGGGCAGTTTCTCTCTCTCTCTGTGACTGGGTGTGTTTTGGGAGTGGGCAGTTTCTCTCTCTCTGTGACTGGGTGTGTTTTGGGAGTGGGCAGTTTCTCTCTCTCTGTGACTGGGTGTGTTTTGGGAGTGGGCAGTTTCTCTCTCTCTGTGACTGGGTGTGTTTTGGGAGTGGGCAGTTTCTCTCTCTCTGTGACTGAGTGTGTTTTGGGAGTGGGCAGTTTCTCTCTCTCTCTGTGACTGGGAATGTTTTGGGAGTGGGCAGTTTCTCTCTCTCTCTGTGACTGGGTGTGTTTTGGGAGTGGGCAGTTTCTCTCTCTCTGTGACTGGGTGTGTTTTGGGAGTGGGCAGTTTCTCTCTCTCTCTGTGACTGGGAATGTTTTGGGAGTGGGCAGTTTCTCTCTCTCTGTGACTGGGTGTGTTTTGGGAGTGGGCAGTTTCTCTCTCTGTGACTGGGAATGTTTTGGGAGTGGGCAGTTTCTCTCTCTCTGTGACTGGGTGTGTTTTGGGAGTGGGCAGTTTCTCTCTCTCTGTGACTGGGTGTGTTTTGGGAGTGGGCAGTTTCTCTCTCTCTCTGTGACTGGGTATGTTTTGGGAGTGGGCAGTTTCTCTCTCTCTCTGTGACTGGGTGTGTTTTGGGAGTGGGCAGTTTCTCTCTCTGTGACTGGGTGTGTTTTGGGAGTGGGCAGTTTCTCTCTCTCTGTGACTGAGTGTGTTTTGGGAGTGGGCAGTTTCTCTCTCTCTGTGACTGAGTGTGTTTTGGGAGTGGGCAGTTTCTCTCTCTCTGTGACTGGGTGTGTTTTGGGAGTGGGCAGTTTCTCTCTCTCTGTGACTGGATGTGTTTTGGGAGTGGGCAGTTTCTCTCTCTCTGTGACTGGGTGTGTTTTGGGAGTGGGCAGTTTCTCTCTCTCTCTGTGACTGGGTATGTTTTGGGAGTGGGCAGTTTCTCTCTCTGTGACTGGGTATGTTTTGGGAGTGGGCAGTTTCTCTCTCTGTGACTGGGTGTGTTTTGGGAGTGGGCAGTTTCTCTCTCTCTCTGTGACTGGGTGTGTTTTGGAAGTGGGCAGTTTCTCTCTCTCTGTGACTGGGTGTGTTTTGGGAGTGGGCAGTTTCTCTCTCTCTCTGTGACTGGGTATGTTTTGGGAGTGGGCAGTTTCTCTCTCTCTCTGTGACTGGGTGTGTTTTGGGAGTGGGCAGTTTCTCTCTCTCTGTGACTGGGTGTGTTTTGGGAGTGGGCAGTTTCTCTCTCTCTGTGACTGGGTGTGTTTTGGGAGTGGGCAGTTTCTCTCTCTCTGTGACTGAGTGTGTTTTGGGAGTGGGCAGTTTCTCTCTCTCTCTGTGACTGGGAATGTTTTGGGAGTGGGCAGTTTCTCTCTCTCTCTGTGACTGGGTGTGTTTTGGGAGTGGGCAGTTTCTCTCTCTCTGTGACTGGGTGTGTTTTGGGAGTGGGCAGTTTCTCTCTCTCTCTGTGACTGGGAATGTTTTGGGAGTGGGCAGTTTCTCTCTCTCTGTGACTGGGTGTGTTTTGGGAGTGGGCAGTTTCTCTCTCTGTGACTGGGAATGTTTTGGGAGTGGGCAGTTTCTCTCTCTGTGACTGGGAATGTTTTGGGAGTGGGCAGTTTCTCTCTCTCTGTGACTGGGTGTGTTTTGGGAGTGGGCAGTTTTTCTCTCTCTGTGACTGGGTGTGTTTTGGGAGTGGGCAGTTTCTCTCTCTCTGTGACTGGGTGTGTTTTGGGAGTGGGCAGTTTTTCTCTCTCTGTGACTGGGTGTGTTTTGGGAGTGGGCAGTTTCTCTCTCCTTCACTATCTGTATTTTTTGAGTTTGCAATTCTCTCCTCAGAGACTTCTTCCCTCCCTCTTGATGAGTTGCTACTGTTGATCTGGATTCTTTCCCTCAGTCTGGTTCAGCAAACACTGACTCGAACACACCTTCAGAATTAAACAGATCTTTATTTACCACGGGGCTTTACCCTCGTGCATCGGCAGTGACTCCTACTGCAGTCCGTCGAATCCAGCAGAGAAAAGCAAAATTACATTCAATGTGTTGCATTCTTACACATTTACAGCTAGAACATTAGCATAACAGCAGGTTATCAGGAGCTAATCATAAGCGGAATCACACCCCGGTTCCATAGTTCAAAACACTTAAAGGTCAAGGTAATCATTAACCTGTTCCAGCTGCACAATGTCCAGTGAACAACTCAACTGGACAATCATCTCAAAACCACAGAATGTTCCAGTTGCACAATGTCTTATCAAGTCACCTGCACTGTTAGGATATAACAGGATACTTTATAATGAATGCTATTGTTTTCCCCTCAGCATGTTGCAATACCGTGGTCGTGAACTATTTAGCAAGGGGTAATGTCAGCATTCTTTTAGGGTCACTAAGCCTAAGGATTCTCATTCCCCCCTTTTATCATTCCATGATAACCAATCAGTACATCGGTCCCTGGTCCCTTCTTGGTAGGGCCTTGTACTCGGTCACATCTACTTATTCAGTCCAATAACACGGCAGACCGCCATCTAATCGACCTCCCAACTCTAGTGTACGGTGGGGCTGCCTCAGGAGCCCGGTACATCCGTCTATCCGGGTGTCGTCCCACTTTCCGAATCCTGCTGGGTCATCATCGTTACACCGAAGTACGTCTCCTTGGCATAGATGGTGAATGCGTTCAGGCTGGTCCTGTCGACATGTTCTCTTTCTGGTTTCTCCCAGGGTCAGCAAGAGTCCAAGGCAGAAGATCCATAGCAAGGCCCTCATGGCTGGTCACGACACACCTGGATAGGGAAGATTTCTTGGAAGAAAAGAGAAGTTAGCATTTTAAGTTTTACTGATAGTTTTACAGTGGTGGAGGTGAACCCAAGCACTCTTCCCCTCTACTTTAGCAGCAGTAGGGGTGGTGAGTAGGACTTGATAGGGCCCTTCCCAACGAGGTTCCAGTCCTTTCCTTGTCCAATTCCTGATCAATACGTACGTTCCCGGTTCAATTTTAGATGGACTGGCAATGGGAGGAAGTTCGACGTAGGCAGTTCGTACCCGGGAGTGGAGGCTTCTCAATACCTTGGTTAGTGACAAAATATAGTTAGTCATTTCTGTCGTCATGTGGTGAAAGTGGACGGTTTTCGGGACGTTCTGGTTCCATGGGGTCTTGAGAGGCCTACCATATATAATTTCAGCAGGACTTAGCCTTGCTGCACCGGCCGGGGTAGTACGTATCTGGAATAAAGCTACAGGGAGAAGTTTAAGCCAGTTAGCACCCGTCTCTGCCTGCAGTTTAGCCAGTTTATTCTTTAACGTCTGATTAGCACGTTCGACCAAACCAGCGGCCTGTGGCCTGTAGGCACAATGTAGCTGCTGTTTGATGCCCATTTGGGTGCAGAATTCCTTATTTACCTGACCCACAAAGTGAGGGCCATTATCTGAACTTAATTGATTTGGAATTCCGTATCTAGGGATGATCTCTTTCATCAGGACTTTTACAACCGTGGAGGCTTTGTTATCCGTTGTCGGATAGGCCTCTATCCATTTACTAAATACATCAACAATAACTAGGACATATTTATAACCCTGACATCTTTCCAACTCAATGTAGTCCATCTGGAGGGTCTCAAAGGGACCTTCAGGCAAAGGGGTTTTTCCCCATTCGCAAGGCACTCCCTTCCCAGGGTTGTGTTGTTGACAAATGAGGCAACGACTACTGAGGCCCTGAGCTAGGGATTGCAACCTAGGATGCCACCAAGTGGCCAGTAACGTGTCACTAGTAGCCTTGGCACCACAATGAGTTGCAAAGTGTACACATTCAATAACCCATAATGCTAATTCATCTGACATACAAGTCTGCCCCGCAGGGGTGACCCACAATTAGATACACAGTCATAAGTACAACCAAGTTGTTTCCACAATTGTTTATCACAGTCAGGAGCGTCCTCCTGTAATTTAATGACGTCTTGGATGGTTGGCATTGGTTTTTCAGAGGGAGACTTGCTTTTGTTTGAGCTTTTAGTCTGACTCATCATTCTAGGGACAACCACCCTCTGTTTTTGGGACGCCTCCTTAGCTTCCTGATCAGCATATCTATTCCCTATATCTACTGGGGTTTGTCCTGTCGTATGTGCAGAACATTTCATGACAGAGATCTGTTTTGGTAGCATGAGGGCTTGTAATAAATCTGAGACTAGTTTCTGATGGGAAATCTGCCTGCCTGCAGAAGTCAGAAACCCTCTGTTTTTCCATAATTGTCCGAAGTCGTGAACCACTCCGAAAGCATACCTTGAATCTGTGTACACATTAACCCTTTGGTCTTTCCCAAGGACACAAGCTCTTATCAGGGCAAACAGTTCCACCTGTTGCGCGGAATAGGGGAGCTCAAAGGCTGCTGATTCTACAGTCTTGCCATCATGATCTATTATTGCATACCCTGAAAGTCTCTCTCCTAGGGGGCCGATAGATGCACTCCCATCCACGTACATGGTTACATCCGGGTCCTTTATTGGGGTGTCAGATAGATCGTCCCTTACTGAGGCATCCTCCCTGATCAGAGATAAACAATCATGTCCTGGATCCGTTTGTTCCTGTGGTGGTTCTGTAAGAAAGCATGCTGGATTGATGGTAGTACAATGTTTGAACTGCAGTTTTGGGTTGTTCAGTAGATAAATTTCATACTTATTTTGTCGGGCCATGGTAAAGTGTTGGGTCTGCAATTGTCCCAACAGTGCCGTTACCGAGTGCAAACTATATACCGTGATATCTTGCTGTAGAGTCAAATTGGCAGTCGATTGTGAGCTATTATAAATAGCGGTCAGAATCTGGGTACAGAAGGGATGTCCTAAGGCTACTGGATCTAATTTTGAGGAGTAGTATGCCACCGGTCTATGTTTGTCCCCATGCTTCTGAGTCAAGACGGCTGTTGAGCAGTCCGTAAGGATGGTACAGTAAAGCTGAAACGGTCTGTCATATAAGGGTCTTCCCAGGGCGGGGGCTTGTAACAAGGCTTTCTTCAACCTTTCAAATGCTTCCACGGCATCAGGGTCTAATTGGAACTCGCCCTCTATACTAGTATATGGCGTTAGCCGCTTGGTTTCCACTGCAACATTGGGTATCCACTGTCTACAATAGTTGACCATTCCCATCCACTGCCGGACCTCCTTTGCAGTGCGAGGTACAGGGAATTGGCAGAAGGGTTCAACCCTGCTCTTTTCTGGGCTCTGCTCGGTTGCTGAGAGCATGACGCCAAGAAACTTAACCTTCTGTTGGGCCACCCGTACCTTTGATTGAGATACTATGTACCCTAGCGAGGATAAGTGATTTAGCAGTTGGGCGGTGTCTTTTCGGTTACTCTGTTCATCAGGGCTGGCTATCAGTAAATCGTCCACATACTGGACTAGTGCGGACCCATGTTTTAAGGTTAAGCTCTGCAACTGTCCCTGTAGGCACCTAGAAAATAATGTTGGAGAGTTAACAAAGCCTTGTGGTAAGCGGGTCCGCGTATACTGTTGTCCCCTGTAAGTAAAGGCAAAGAGGTACTGACTTGATGGTTCCAGTGGCAAGGCGAAGAAGGCGTGTTGGAGATTGACTACTGCAAAGATTTTTGCTTGTGCAGGGACTTGGGCCAGAATGTGAGCTGGATTAGGTACTAGCGCATGGAGCGGTTGTACAATAGCATTGATAGATCGTAAGTCCTGTACTAGTCGGTACTGGTTTGGCTTTCCTGGTTTTGGAACTGCAAGTATGGGCGTGTTGCACGGGGACTGACATTTAACCAGAATTCCTTGTCTTAGTAGTCCCGTGATCAGCTTATCAATGCTTGGTATCGCCTGTTGTTTCAGGGGATGCTGTCGTATGGAGGGTAGTACAACATTTTCCTGCAGAGCGATGTGGATGGGAGTCATTTTAACGCATCCTACCTGTGTGGGATCCTCTGCCCACACTTGCGGATTAACGTATTCTGGTTTTTCCTTCCCCACGTGGTGGTGCAACTGTGCCCGAGTGACCTTTGGTGTTGGGTGGAACAGGATAGTTCGGCCGCCTGACAGGGTCTGCTCCTGCCGGCTATCTGGGTCAGCTTGTTTGACTGCCTGTCTCACCATGGGTCCTAAATCTTTTGCATGGTAGGGGAAATTCACTTCCCTAGTGACATGTGGGGCTCCCTTTATTTCAAAGGACCCCTGGTCCCACCCCATTGTTTGTGCAGCGCCCCGAGTGACATAGCCTGCGGTGGTTGGTTCGCTCCACAACTCCGAGGGGATCTCAACATACTCTGCTCTTCCTTCTGGTCCTGTAACCATAGCTCGGCGGATAACCTCCCATTCCGTCCCTACATAGTTTAGGTAAAAGTTCTCCAATTCCTTATTTCTCCCACTCCTATCATAGGCCAAGGTTACATGAAGGGGACCTTCGTCTCTCAAGTCCAGAGACCACCATTGTGGGGTAATGGAGACGTAACATTGTATTTTAGGGGCCCATGGTTGCACAGTTAGTCCTTCGTTCCCACACTCGATTTTCAGTCGGAATGCACATAACAGGTCTCTCGCCATGAGATTACAGTCTAATCCATGGGTAATTACAAATTGGTGTTTTACAGATTCATTCTGAAATTGTACCTCAACTGGTTCCGATATCGGGTACTGGCACACTTGTCCTTGAAAACCAGACAGACTCTGCTTTTCCCCGGACTCAGGGAGATTGAGCTCCGACCGGACGGATGACATAGTTGCTCCGGTGTCTACTAGGAATGTGGACTGGTATCCTCCAATCATTAGTGATAGAACGGGCTCCTGTTCTGGATCCCGCTGACTACAAGGTTGGCTAGTCAGTACTGGGGAAATGGATTATTCTGGGAAAAGTCCGTATATCTTTCTCGTCCTCGATTCCCTTGCCAACCTCCCTGCTGTTGTCCTTGCTTATAGCCCCCTCTTCCTTGTCTACGGGAGGGACATTCCTTGCTCCAATGGCCTGGCTGACCACAGGCGTCTGACCCTGCTTGTCTCCCTCCTCCTCTTCTAGTGTTGAAGCTATGTCTCGGGGGAGCGTAGGGTGGGCCATAATTAGGGGCAGTTGGTCCGTTAGGATGTCTAACATACCCGTACCCTTGTTCATCAACCCATCCTGGGACACAATACTGGGGTTCCATTTGGTACCCTACTCTATCTGGGGTGGGTTTCTGCTCTTCCTTTTTCATCACATACTCAGTTTGGATTTTGACCTGCGGTTGATTTTCCTGATTCTTACTTTCTTTCCAGTAGTATTTTACTGCCCTAGCCATCTGGCTGGGACTGTTGTCGGACCAGTCCATATTGTTAGTCTTAATTGCTTCAGAGACCTGATTGGATAGGCAGCTTATCAGGATAGCACAGTATTGTGGCGAGTTTGCTCCATCCCGATAGTTTGCATCTCCTGACTGACTCCGATATACCTCAGAGAATCTTTCTAGAAATTCCTCTGCTCCCTCACCCCTCTTAGGTTTGGTATCTAGGACCTTGGATATGTCAATCGGCTTTTGTAGGGTGGTGGTTAAGGCGGTAAGTATAGCCCGTTCGCGAGCATCATTCTATGCATAATGGTTTGTCAATGCAGCGTGATCTGCGAACTGCAAGTTAGCCAAGAATCTTGCGTGCTCAGCAGGGGTTAAAACTTGCCGTACTAATGCCCACAAGTCTCTTGATTCGGCATTATAAACGGAAATGGTGGGCCGAAGGAAGTCTACAAATGAGGTAGGTGATTTCTTTCTATCCGGCATCCCAGTTAGAATGGCCATTATTTCGTTGGGTTTTCATGGGCAATACACATCTATTGTTCGGGGGTTGCCGGCTGCCATGGCGTTAGCTGGGTTAAAAGCGGGGTTAGGCATCTGCCTCATTGGTAACTGCCGAGGGATTGCCTTAGTCCTAACTGATGACTCAATATCAGAGTCTGGGTATAATTCTTCTTCTAAAGTCTTACTACGTCGGTCTCTATAATTGCCCGTTTCCTGATTTTGGGTCAGTTGCCTCTGATTTCTCCGTCTTCTCAGGCCAGGTGGGATGGGTGGGGGGCTAGAGGGTGGGGGTGATGGGTCTCTGGTCTTACTCCGGGTACGCCAGGCAATTGGGTCAGTGTACCGGGGGCTTCTGTGAGCCGCCGCGGTCTCGTGAGGGACTGGAGGGGGAATAAACACAGTTGGATCAGGACCTATCTGTGGGTAAATGTTAACGTACGGTGGAGGGGCAATAGGGGCTGGGGGTGCCGCCGAACGCCTACGTGAGTCCTATTCCTAATTCATCTAAATCATCATCGTCTCCCTCAACCAAGGCAAGGCCAGCCATTGAGCTACGTAGCCCACTTTTCTCCATTTCACCGGTTTTGCCCAGGGTCTTTGCAGACTCCTGTTTGGCACGCTTCTCTTGTGCACACTCCTTCCTCAGTACTGCTGCTGATTTAAGCATGCCTCCCTCCGTGAGTCCTATTCCTAATTTCAGGGCGTTGTCCTGCCAGCTGGCTAACAACGAAGCTTCCCTTAACTCCCCACAATATTTTCTCCATAAGCCAATTAGATCCTTAGTCGTGGTACCCCTGTTAGTTGTCCAAATTATTTCTTGAGCCTTTTTGACTACATCTAGATTTTTAGTTCCTCCCAGTGGCCACTGACCATTCCCTAATTCCTTGTTCAGTTCCCCTGATAGTTGTCTAAATGTAATCGCTTTGTCCGGATATTGTTCACAAAGAGTCTGCAAGGCACTACCTGGCTCATTAGTGGTATCTAAACAATTACCCATCCCGTCTCTTTAAACAGTTAAACAATTAAGACCGCTGTATATGCGCAACACTTGAGCTCGCTTTTTCCCTCAGACTACGCTGACCCTCAGACTACGCTGACCCTCAGACTACGCTGACCCTCAGTGATGTATAATCACTGACCTACTTTCTGTTTCTTCCGGTGTTCGCCAGACTGACCTGGATCTCGTAAGGACGCCACACGAGGGTTAGCGATTGGACAATCCGTCGTCAGACTTAACAGATTTAGGAAAGCCGAAGTAGTAAAAGAAAGTTTTACTCACATCGGGGCGCCCTCTCCTTCCTCCGTGTCCGAGACGATCTGCCTCCTATTTCGCGAACTCTCGGTAATCGACCGTTGAGATCCCACTTCTGACACCAAATGTTGATCTGGATTCTTTCCCTCAGTCTGGTTCAGCAAACACTGACTCGAACACACCTTCAGAATTAAACAGATCTTTATTTACCACGGGGCTTTACCCTCGTGCATCGGCAGTGACTCCTACTGCAGTCCGTCGAATCCAGCAGAGAAAAGCAAAATTACATTCAATGTGTTGCATTCTTACACATTTACAGCTAGAACATTAGCATAACAGCAGGTTATCAGGAGCTAATCATAAGCGGAATCACACCCCGGTTCCATAGTTCAAAACACTTAAAGGTCAAGGTAATCATTAACCTGTTCCAGCTGCACAATGTCCAGTGAACAACTCAACTGGACAATCATCTCAAAACCACAGAATGTTCCAGTTGTACAATGTCTTATCAAGTCACCTGCACTGTTAGGATATAACAGGATACTTTATAATGAATGCTATTGTTTTCCCCTCAGCATGTTGCAATACCGTGGTCGTGAACTATTTAGCAAGGGGTAATGTCAGCATTCTTTTAGGGTCACTAAGCCTAAGGATTCTCACTACTCTGCAGGTACGTGTCCATTTAACCCGCAACGTCACTGAGTGCCGAGGGCTTTAAACGTTCTCACTTTGTACTGTCGTTTTACTGGGGAGTGTTAAAACTTTAACGACAGGAAAGGAAAAGGCTGGGCCTGCTCTCCAACAGGAATTTGATCATTGGAAATGTATTGTCTGTTCGTAGTTTGGTGAAATGACTCTCGGTACTCCTCAGGTTCGACATCGTTCCCCTGGCACATACACTATTTCTTTAACAGGCAGTCGGATCATTCAATGATATAGCACAGAAGGAGGCCATTCGGCCCATTCTGCCTGTGCCGGCTCTTTGAAAGGACTATCCAATTTGTCCCATTGCCCTGCAAATTTTTCCCCTTCAAGTATTTATCCAATTTGCTTTTGAAAGTTATTATTGAATCTGCTTCCACCACCCTTTCAGGCAGCGCATTCCAGATCAGAACAACTCACTGCATAAAATTTTTTTTCCTCATGTCGCCTCTGGTTCTTTTGCCAATTATCTTAAATCTGTGTCCTCTGGTTACCTTATTTACTCTGTCTAAACCCTTCATGATTTTGAACACCTCTATTCAATCTTCCGTTCACCTTCTCTGTTCAAAGCAGAACAAACCCAGCTTCTCCAGTCTCTCCACACAACTGAAGTCCCTCATCCCTGGAACCATTCTAGTAAATCTTTTCTGCATCCTTCCTAAGGCCTTCACATCCTTCCTAAAGTGCGGTGCCCAAAATTAAACACAATACTCCAGTTGTGGCCAAACCAGTGTTTTATAAATGTTTAGCATCACTTCCTTGCTTTTGTGCTCTATGTCTCTATTTATAAAGCCCAGGATCCTGTAAGTCCGTTTAACATAATTGGCAGTCAGTGAATAATATTGTTAAGTTATAACAATGGATAGAAAATGGGATTTCACCTTTTATAGAATCATAGAAACAGCATAGAACGAGGCCGTTCAGCGCATCGAGTCCGTGCCGGCTCTATGCAATGCAATCCAGTGAGTCCCACTCCCCTGCCCTATCCATGTAGCCCTGCAAATTTTTTCCTTTCAAGTACTTATCCAGTTCCCTTTTGAAGGCCATGATTGAATCTGCCTCCACCACCCCCTCGGGCAGTGCATTCCAGATCATAACCACTCGCTGTGTGAAAAAAGTTTTTCCTCATGTCACCTTTGGTTCTTTTGCCAATCACCTTAAATCCTGGAGGGGTCAAGGACAGAATCTATTTGTTTAGAGTTAAGAAATAAAAGAGGTGCCATTACACTACTGGGTGTATTCTATAGGTCACCAACTAGTGGGAAGGATATAGAAGAGCAAATTTGCAGGGAAATTACAGAGAGGTGCAAAAGCCATAAGAGTAGTGATAACTGGGGACTTCAACTATCCTAAAATAGACTGGGATAACAATAATAATATAAGGGGCACAGAGAGGGAGGAATTTTTGAAATGTGTTCAGGATAACTTTCTTAACCAATACGTTTCTGGCCCAATGAGGAAGGAGGCATTGCTGGACTTGGTTCTAGGGAATGAGGCGGGCCAAGTGGAGCAAGTATCAGTGGGGGAGCATTTAGGGAGCAGCGATCATAGTATCATAAGGTTTAGAATAGCATTGGAAAAGGACGTGGACCACTCTAAAGTAAAAATACTCAATCGGAGGAGGGCCAATTTCAATGGGATGAGAACAGATCTGGCCCGGGTAAATTGGAATCAGAGATTGGCAGGCAAAACTATAATTGAACTGTGGGCGGCCTTTAAGGAGGAGATGGTTCAGATACAGTCTAGGCACATTCCCACGAGGCAAAAAGGTAAGGCAGCTAAAGCCAGAGCTCCCTGGATGACAAAAGAGATGGTGAGGAAGATGAAACAGAAAAAGGGGCATATGACAGAAGTCAGGTTGATGATGCAGGTGAGAACCAGGCAAAATATAGAAAGTTCAGAGGGGAAGTGAAAAAGGAAATAAGAGGGGCAAAGAGAGAGCATGAGAATAGACTGGTGGCCAACAAAAAAGGGAATCCAAAAGTCTTCTGCAGGCATGTGAACAGTAAATGGGTAGTAATAGGAGGGGTGGGGCCGATTAGGGACGATTAGGGACCATGAAGGAGATCTACTCATGGAGGCAGAGGGGATGGCTGAGGTACTAAATGAGTACTTTGCATCTGTTTCTACCAAGGAAGAAGATGCTGCCAGAGTCTCAGTAAAGGGAGATGTAGTTGAGATACTGGATGGGCTAAAAATTGATAGAGGTACTAGAAAGGCTAGCTGTACTTAAAGTAAAGTCACCCGGTCCGGATGGGATGCATCCTAGGTTGCTGAGGGAAGTAAGGGTAGAAATTGCGGAGGTACTGGCCATAATCTTCCAAACATCCGTAGATACGGAGACCGAAACTGTATGCAATACTCCAGGTGTGGTCTCACCAAAGCCCTGTACAATTGTTGTAAGATTTCCTTACTCTTGTACTTTTGCAATACAATATTGGAAAATGTGAGGTTATGCACTTTGGCAGGAAAAATCAGAGAGCAAGTTATTATCTTAATGGCGAGAAACTGGAAAGTACTGCAGTACAAAGGGATCTGGGGGTCCAAGTGCAAGTGAGAATCCCTACGTGGTCAGTTTTCGGTAAAATATTAAAATGCCTACGTGGCAAAGAAGCAGAATGCAAAATGGTTAGAAAGGGTTAATTAGTTAGTAACTGAGATTGGTACAAGTGGCCTGGCCCTCCTGCTGGGCCATATGTTTGCTTAGTCAGCAGGCCTGCATTGTCTTATCAATGATAGGTCTTTGATGTGATTCAAGGACTGGTCTGAATGTCTCCATGTTTATGGCAGATCAATATAGGTAACGAGCTTAGCCAAAGTTGAAAGACATTCCAGGTTGGGAGATAAGGAACAGAAGGAACAGGGAAGAACATTCCAAGTTGGAAGGTGAGGAAGTATCCCCTTTGATGTCTAACAGCAACATGATCAGCACATGGACGATTTATGATTGGCCGGAAATAATGTAACCTCGCATGGCAACCTATGCCCGGCTTATGATTGGTGTTGACCCTCGTTAAGTATGTTCCAACCCTATTCATCTGTATAAAAACGTGTGGATTTCTGTATGTTTTTGTTCTTGCTCTGCCAGCATAGAGGGACTCTATCAGGAGTCCAAATCAATGCTGCAGACTAAGAACCCTGCTATTAAAGTTGTGCTGAACTTTAAAATGTATTTGACTTCAGTTATTACTGAACCAGACTGAGGGGAAAGAATCCGGATCGTCATTTGGTGGCAGCGGTGGGATCTTAACGGTCGTTCACCGAGAGTTCGCGGAGTAAGAGGCGGATTGTCTCAGACACAGAGGAAGGAAATGGCGCCCCGATGTAAGTAGTCTTAATTTACTACGTCGGTTTTCCTCCAATCCGTCAGTCTGACGACGAATCGTCCAATCGCTAACACTCGTGTGGTGTCCTTACAAGATTCAGTTCAGTCTGGCGAATACACAGAAATAGCAGGAAGAGGTCAGTGGTCGAATATCACTGAGGGAATAACGTGTAAGCGGTAGGTCAGTGGTTAATATCACTGAGGGTAGTCAGGGTTTAAGTTCCTGGTGATTGGATATAAACAGGAACTATTGATAAAACTTAGATTCCGCCAAAAAGGCTCAGGAATTAATTTGGAAAAATAACAGAGGTACCACAGCCAAAGAACTAATTGCTTTATGGAGACAGTACTGTAAAAAAAAATATGGATAGAATTAAGTGACTAGACAAATGTTTAAAAGACGGAGACCCGGAAAAGAAAGGTTGTGTTGTTTAAGTGTACTGTCCCTTTAAAAAGCCTGTCTTGATCAGTGTTTTTTTTGTCGGTGTTGTGGGTTACGTGTTTTCTTCCTTTGTGTAATGTATCTGTCTTGTCGTGTGTTTAATTCTGATACTGCTGAATTAAAATTGGAGTTATTGAGGTTAAGTGACCTATTAAATTCTGGTTCTTATAAAGTGTGGGCATGTTAAATTCCAGACATGGGATCTTCAAAAAATTGGCATTTTGAATGTTTATTTTGTGATTGGCTGTGGTTTAAAAAGAGGTTAAAAATTAACGGGATACATTAAAAAACTATCAGGATCATTGTGATAGGAAAAGTCGGAAAGCTGGAATAGCTCGGAGCGTTGATTATAATCACATCCACTAAAAGTATGTAAAAAAATAGTGTGCAAAAATATAGTATAACGCCATCCACAAATGTGAGAAGTAAACAAATCAGTCAAACCTGTGTGAAGTGAAATTTTGAAGGTGGGAAGTTAATCTAAAAGGGAGAAGGATCAAGTTACTCCGACCACAAGAGCAAGTTAATGTTAACCCCTTCCATCCCAAGAAGCCAGACTGTCATGCCAAGAGCAGTTCAAACTGATAGAAATGACCCAGTCGGTTGAGAACTGTCTGAGGCTAACCATTACACAGGTGAACATGAGGTAATAATTGGTATAGGTTGTATTAGTAAAATTGTCCCAATCACTCGGAAATGCCAAAGGCTACAATTGACTGAGATATAAGTTTTCATGCTACAGTGAAAAATTGATAAGAAAGGAATGTAAAACAAATCATATGAAAAGGAAGCATAGGTTAGACAATTGGAAGTCCATTACTTGAGCTATGTACTGACACAGGGTACTAAACACCTATCAGTTTTACCCTGCCACAGTATGATAAGGAAGTTTTGACAAGTTCTGGGGCTATTCAATTTTATTTGAAATTAATAGTAGAATACAAGATCTGACAAAAGAGGGGAGACCTTCCTGACAAATTATATAACTCGCATTGAGACTGCTAAGAAAACTCAACAATTAGATCAACACCTCCTAACTCAAGTGTTAAAACAAAGAGCGACATGGAATGGAGGTGGACATCGTAAAAAGAGATAGGCAAATATGGAGACGTAAAGATCTGTGATAAGTGATATAGCACCTGCCTTTGCCTCAGTTGTTAACACCATTGATTTGACAACATTAGATCAAAAGGTCAGAGATTTAGGGTCTTGCATTAAAGATATATTAAAAGATAAATGAAAATACAGATAAGGAATTGTCTGAGGATCAAATGCTGACCATATATTTGCAAAGGATAGCTACAGTGCTAGAAACACATGCCCAAACCATTAATAAATTAATAAAAGAGGAATATAACGTATCTTAGCAGGCGGCTGCTAATGATATCTGCTTAATGTGGTTACATCTTGAAAACACAGAGATCAGGACTTGGAGTTAGAAATTCCAGTCTGCAGCCCTGCGTACATCTGTATGTGGGAGAGACAGTGTTTATTTCAGACAGGCTGCGTGCTTCAGAGAGAGGGCGAGAGTGGAACTCGGCAATTTCTCTCTCCTGTTTTGTTTTCTAAATTTGTTTCGGGTATAGGGATTATTCCTTTGGATAAATAAATAATAAATGAAGATTTGACAAATTAATCACTTGGGCTCTCAAGAAGAGCCACAATGGATTTTCTGTGTTTCTGTTAAAACAGGTGACCCTGGTTTTTTTTTGGGACCACGTGAGTGTTGATGGTGCAGGATTACCAAGAGTAGTTACAAAGTTACGGTGCAACCTTTGCTGGAGAAATTTGGTGCAGGAAACGATCCAGTGGTGTTAAAGATTTAAGACTTTAGCTGCAGACATCAGCAGATACCAAATGTCACAGCGTGGTGATATCAACCTGATTCTCTTCTTTTGAAAACATTTTGATTTGTTTTGTTGTCTTCCGAGACAGAATGCTCGAGGTGGGGAGATATGGGAATTTCTCTAAAGTCATTGAATTGGGCATGATAAAAAATCAATCTGGCATAAATATACAATCTAGTGGAAGTCAGGAAAGTGTAGTTGAGAATAGTAAATTGATAGCTTTCTCGTGGAGATATTTGTGTCCTTGCCTATAATGAATAATGAGAAAACTACACTCAAAGCCTGGCCACTACCCTGACATCGGGACCATGCAGGGGGAGATAAGCACTCGAGACACCCCTGATCTTTTTGATAAGATAACCTGAAAACCTAAGAATGGCTACAGTGGACATAAAAGATACAAATGTATGTTGCCATCATCTGAAACGGAGACCAGGATGAAGAACATGATTACAAAGGCCTATGGCCTGGTGAGCTATTGCAACCACTCTTTAAACAAACCAGTTGCTTTTACAGGACTGAATCCTACAGGACATATGATGTGTGCCATGGGAAATGTTCGGAAATACCATGAGGAAGAAGAGACTGGCCAGCAGAAAGTTAATATCCAAGAACACTAAGCTCATTCCTATGAGATGCTGCTAGTATGCGGAGATACATGAAGAAGATACATTGAAGAATGAGTCTCAGACAGGCTCAGTTACTTGACAACAGCACAACAGGAAAATGGTTAATGTGGTCCAGGCGAGTGAGAAATCCTTTTAAACAAGGCACTGACACATGGTCCATAGAGAAACCAACTAATTAATGAAACAGTCAGGAAACACTGGTATCAATCAAAAGGACTGAAATTAAAGTAAAGAGGGACACAGTAATTTGGATTTCCAAAATTCAGGGTTAGGTTCCCATCAGTTAACAATAAAATTGGGAGAAACAATATTTAGAAGATATCTGCACGATGGATACAAAATTACAAGATTATGAGGGGCCCAGATAAAGTAGACAGGAAGTACCTGTTTCCCCTAGCAGAGGGTTCAAGAACTAGAGGACGTAGATTTAAGCTGATTGGCTGGAACAAAATTAAAGGGATGTGTTACCAGACATGCTGTCAGTGTGTGTCCACATAGTGTTGGACACAGCCTAGAAGCACAGTGTGGGTTAGGCTGGAAACAAAATATAAAGCACCATGGGATATTTGACTATGTTAGCCTTTCAAATTAACATGAATAGGTTTAGCTGACCAAGGACATTCGCAGCTTACTTGAGAGATGTTTAGAAGGAGTCTGTTCCTGAGAACAGATAAGAGTACAAAGGCGTATTGATGAAACATGTCTGTGTTCTATTGGGACTTCTCTAGTTCAAGGGCTAGTCATATTCATTGTTATAATTCTTATAGTTTATTGCTTACTTAAATGTTGCTGCGCTGCAGAACCTGCAGAACCAGTGAGCACTGTAATAATTGGTTATCATGAAATGATAAAAGGGGGGAATGAGAATCCCTACGTGGTCAGTTTTCGGTAAAATATTAAAATGCCTACGTGGCAAAGAAGCAGAATGCAAAATGGTTAGAAAGGGTTAATTAGTTAGTAACTGAGATTGGTACAAGTGGCCTGGCCCTCCTGCTGGGCCATATGTTTGCTTAGTCAGCAGGCCTGCATTGTCTTATCAATGATAGGTCTTTGATGTGAGTTAAGGACTGGTCTGAATGTCTCCATGTTTATGGCAGATCAATACAGGTAACGAACTTAGCCAAAGTTGAAAGACATTCCAGGTTGGGAGATAAGGAACAGAAGGAACAGGGAAGAACATTCCAGGTTGGAAGATGAGGAAGTATCCCCTTTGATGTCTAACAGCAACATGGTCAGCACATGATTATTTATGATTGGCCGGAAATAATGTAACCTCGCATGGCAACCTGTGCCCGGCTTATGATTGGTGTTGACCCTCGTTAAGTATGTTCCAACCCTATTCATCTGTATAAAAACGTGTGGATTTCTGAATGTTTCTTGTTCTTGCTCTGCCAGCATAGAGGGACTCTATCAGGAGTCCAAGTCAATGCTGCAGACTAAGAACCCTGCTATTAAAGTTGTGCTGAACTTTAAAATGTATTCGACTTCAGTTATTACTGAACCAGACTGAGGGGAAAGAATCCGGATCGTCACAAGAAAATCAAAAAGTTGGTATGCAGCTGATCAAAAAGGGTACGGTAGCATAGTGGTTATGTTACTGGGCTAGTAATCCAGAGGCCTGGACTAAAATCCAGAGTCATGAGTTCAAATCCCGCCACGGCAGCTGGCGAATTTAAATTCAATTAATTAATTAAATTCAATTAATTAAATAAAAAAATCTGGAATTAAAATACTAGTATCAGTGATGATGACCATGAAACTACCGGATTGTCGTAAAAACCCATCTGGTTCACTAATGTCCTTCAGGGAAGGAAACCTGCCGTCCTCACCCGGTCTGGCCTATATGTGACTCCAGACCCACAGCAATGTGGTTGATTCATAATTGCCCTCTGAAATGGCCGAGCAAGCCACTCAGTTGTAAAATCTCGCTACGAAAAGTCATAATAAGAATAAAAAAACCGGAGGGACCACCCGGCATCGGACCACGAGGCACCGGACACGACAACGGCAAAACACCAAGCCCAGTCGACCCTGCAAGGTCCTCCTTACTAACATCTGGGGACTTGTGCCAAAATTGGGAGAGCTGTCTCACAGACCAGTCAAGCAACAGCCTGACATAGCCATACTCACAGAATCATATCTTTCAGCCAACGTCCCAGACTCTTCCATCACCATCCCTGGGTATGTCCTGTCCCACCGGCAGGACAGACCCACCAGAGGTGGCGGTACAGTGATATACAGTCAGGAGGGAGTGGCCCTGGGAGTCCTCAACATTGACTCTGGACCCCATGAAATCTCATGGCATCAGGTCAAACATGGGCAAGGACACCTCCTGCTGATTACCACCTACCGTCCTCCCTCAGCTGATGAATCAGTCCTCCTCCATGTTGAGCACCACTTGGAGGAAGCACTGAGGATAGCAAGGGCACAAAATGTACTCTGGGTGGGGGACTTCAATGTCCATCACCAAGAGTGGCTCGGTAGCACCACTACTGACTGAGCTGGCCGAGTCCTGAAGGACATAGCTGCCAGACTGGGCCTGCGGCAGGTGGTGAGCGAACCAACACGAGGGAAAAACTTACTTGACATTGTCCTCACCAATCTCCCTGTCGCAAATGCATCTGTCCATGACAGTATTGGTAGGAGTGACCACCGCACAGTCCTCGTGGAGATGAAGTCCCGTCTTCGCACTGAGGACACCATCCAACGTGTTGTGTGGCACTACCACCGTGCTAAATGGGATAGATTCAGAACGGATCTAGCAGCTCAAAATTGGGCATCCATGAGGTGCTGTGGGCCATCAGCAGCAGCAGAATTGTATTCCACCACAATCTGTAACCTCATGGCCCGGCATATTCCTCACTCTACCATTACCAACAAGCCAGGGGATCAACCCTGGTTCAATGAGGAGTGTAGAAGAGCATGCCAGGAGCAGCACCAGGCGTACCTAAAAATGAGGTACGAAGCTACAACTCAGGACTACATGCATGCTAAACAGCGGAAGCAACATGCTATAGACAGAGCTAAGCGATTCCACAACCAACGGATCAGATCAAAGCTCTGCAGTCCTGCCACATCCAGTCGTGAATGGTGGTGGACAATTAAACAACTAACGGGAGGAGGAGGCTCTGCAAACATCCCCATTCTCAATGATGGCGGAGTCCAGCACGTGAGTGCAAAAGACAAGGCTGAAGCGTTTGCAACCATCTTCAGCCAGAAGTGCCGAGTGGATGATCCATCTCAGCCTCCTCCCGATATCCCCACCATCATGGAAGCCAGTCTTCGGCCAATTCGATTCACTCCACGTGATATCAAGAAACGGCTGAGTGCACTGGATACAGCAAAGGCTATGGGCCCCGACAACATCCCAGCTGTGGTGCTGAAGACTTGTGCTCCAGAACTAGCTGCGCCTCTAGCCAAGCTGTTCCAGTACAGCTACAACACTGGCATCTACCCGACAATGTGGAAAATTGCCCAGGTATTTCCTGTCCAAAAAAAGCAAGACAAATCCAATCCGGCCAATGACCGCCCCATCAGTCTACTCTCAATCATCAGCAAAGTGATGGAAGGTGTCGTCGACAGTGCTATCAAGCGGCACTTACTCACCAATAACCTGCTCACCGATGCTTAGTTTGGGTTCCGCCAGGACCACTCGGCTCCAGACCTCATTACAGCCTTGGTCCAAACATGGACAAAAGAGCTGAATTCCAGAGGTGAGGTGAGAGTGACTGCCCTTGACATCAAGGCAGCATTTGACCGAGTGTGGCACCAAGGAGCCCTAGTAAAATTGAAGTCAATGGGAATCAGGGGGAAAACTCTCCAGTGGCTGGAGTCATACCTAGCACAAAGGAAGATGGTCGTGGTTGTTGGAGGCCAATCATCTCAGCCCCAGGGCATTGCTGCAGGAGTTCCTCAGGGCAGTGTCCTCGGCCCAACCATCTTCAGCTGCTTCATCAATGACCTTCCCTCCATCATAAGGTCAGAAATGGGGATGTTCGCTGATGACTGCACAGTGTTCGGTTCCATTCGCAACCCCTCAGATAATGAAGCAGTCCGAGCCTGCATGCAGCAAGACCTGGACAACATCCAGGCTTGGGCTGATAAGTGGCAAGTAACATTCGCGCCAGATAAGTGCCAGGCAAGGACCATCTCCAACAAGAGAAAGTCTAACCACCTCCCCTTGACATTCAACGGCATTACCATCGCCGAATCCCCCACCATCAACATCCTGGGGGTCACCATTGACCAGAAACTTAACTGGACCAGCCATATAAATACTGTGGCTACGAGAGCAGGTCAGAGGCTGGGTATTCTGCGGCGAGTGACTCACCTCCTGACTCCCCAAAGCCTTTCCACCATCTACAAGGCACAAGTCAGGAGTGTGATGGAATACTCTCCACTTGCCTGGATGAGTGCAGCTCCAACAACACTCAAGAAGCTCGACACCATCCAAGATAAAGCAGCCCGCTTGATTGGCACCCCATCCATCACCCTAAACATTCACTCCCTTCACCACCGGCGCACTGTGGCTGCAGTGTGTACCATCCACAGGATGCACTGCTGCAACTCGCCAAGGCTTCTTCGACAGCACCTCCCAAACCCGCGACCTCTACCACCTAGAAGGACAAGAGCAGCAGGCACATGGGAACAACACCACCTGCATGTTCCCCTCCAAGTCACACACCATCCCGACTTGGAAATATATCGCCGTTCCTTCATCGTCGCTGGGTCAAAATCCTGGAACTCCCTTCCTAACAGCACTGTGGGAGAACCGTCACCACACGGACTGCAGCGGTTCAAGAAGGCGGCTCACCACCACCTTCTCGAGGGCAATTAGGGATGGGCAATAAATGCTGGCCTCGCCAGCGACGCCCACATCCCATGAACGAATAAAAAAAAAGGCCAACGGAATGTTGCCTTTTATTGCTGGGGGGATAGAATATAAAAACAGGGAGGTATTGCTGCAGTTATATAAGGTATTGGTGAGACCGCACCTGGAATACTGCATACAGTTTTGGTCTCCATACTTAAGAAAAGACATACTTGCTCTCGAGGCAGTACAAAGAAGGTTCACTCGGTTAATCCCGGGGATGAGGGGGCGGACATATGAGGAGAGGTTGAGTAGATTGGGACTCTACTCATTGGAGTTCAGAAGAATGAGAGGCGATCTTATTGAAACATATAAGATTGTGAAGGGGCTTGATCGGGTGGATGCGGTAAGGATGTTCCCAAGGATGGGTGAAACTAGAACTAGGGGGCATAATCTTAGAATAAGGGGCTGCTCTTTCAAAACTGAGATGAGGAGAAACTTCTTCACTCAGAGGGTGGTAGGTCTGTGGAATTTGCAGCCCCAGGAAGCTGTGGAAGCTACATCATTAAATAAATTTAAAACAGAAATAGACAGTTTCCTCGAAGTAAAGGGAATTAGGGGTTACGGGGAGCGGGCAGGAAATTGGACATGAATTTAGATTTGAGGTTAGGATCAGATCAGCCATGATCTTATTGAATGGTGGAGCAGGCTCGAGGGGCCGATTGGCCTACTCCTGCTCCTATTTCTTATGTTCTTATGTACTCCAACCCCCTTGCAATAAAGGCCAACATGCCATTTGCTTTCTTAATTGCTTGCTGTACCTGCATGCTAACTTTTTGTGTTTCTTGTACAAGGACACCCAAGTCTCTCTGAACACCAACATTTAATAGTTTCTCACCATTTAAAAAATATTCTGTTTTTCTATTCTTCCTACCAAAGTGAATAACCTCACATTTCCCCACATTGTACTCCATCTGCCACCTTCTTGCCCACTCATTTATCCTGACTATATCCCTTTGCAGACTCTTTGTGTCCTCCTCACAGCTTACTTTTCCACCTAGCTTTGTATCATCAGCAAACATTATACTCGGTCCCTTGATCTAAGTCATTAATATAGATTGTAAATAGCTGAGGCCCAAGCACTAATCCTTGCGGCACCCCACTAGTTACAGCCTGCCAACCTGAAAATGACCCGTTTATCCCTACTCTCTGTTTTCTGTCCATTAATCAATCCTCAATCTATTGCTAATATGTCACCCTCAACCCCATGAGCCCTTATCTTGCCTAACAACCTTTTATGTGGCACCTTATTGAATGCCTTTGAAAATCCAAATATACGACATCCACTGGTTCCTCAAACTGTCTCAGCAGAACCTCTTTCTTAGTTCTACCTATGTCGTTGGTTCCTGCGTGGACCAAGACAACTGGATCCTCCCGCTCATGCTCCAAGTTCTTTTCCAGCCGTGAGGTGACGTGGAAAGCAAAACTTCAGTCCAGTGCTGCACTGTCGGAGGCGCCGTCCTTTGGATGAGACATTAAACTGAGGCCCCGTCTGCCCCCTCAGGTGGATGTAAAAGATCTGACGGCCACTATTTTGAAGAAGAGCAGGGGAGTTCTCCCTGGTGTCCAGGCCAATTGTTTTCCCTCAACCAACATCACTAAAAACAGAACATAGGAACATAGGAACAGGAGTAGGCCATTCAGCCCCTCGTGCCTGCTCCGCCATTTGATAAGATCATGGCTGATCTGTGATCTAACTCCATATACCTGCCTTTGGCCCATATCCCTTAATACCTTTGGTTGCCAAAAAGATATCTATCTCAGATTTAAATTTAGCAATTGAGCTGGTATCAATTGCCGTTTGCGGAAGAGAGTTCCAAACTTCTACCACCCTTTGTGTGTAGAAATGTTTTCTAATCTCACTCCTGAAAGGTCTGGCTCTAATTTTTAGACTGTGCCCCCTACTCCTAGAATCCCCAACCAGTGGAAATAGTTTCTCTCTATCCACCCTATCTGTTCCCCTTAATATCTTATAAACTTCGATCAGATCACCCCTTAACCTTCGAAACTCCAGAGAATACAACCCCAATTTGTGTAATCTCTCCTCGTAACTTAACCCTTGAAGTCCAGGTATCATTCTAGTAAACCTACGCTGCACTCCCTCCAAGGCCAATATGTCCTTCCGAAGGTGCGGTGCCCAGAACTGCTCACAGTACTCCAGGTGTGGTCTAACCAGGGTTTTGTATAGCTGCAGCATAACTTCTGCCCCCTTGTACTCTCGTCCTCTAGATATAAAGGCCAGCATTCCATTAGCCTTCTTGATTATTTTCTGCACCTGTTCATGACACTTCAATGATCTGTGTACCTGAACCCCTAAGTCCCTTTGGACATCCACTGTTTTTAACTTTTTACCATTTAGAAAGTACCCTGTTCTATCCTTTATTGATCCAAAGTGGATGACCTCACATTTGTCGACATTGAATTCCATTTGCCACAGTTTTGCCCATTCACCTAATCTATCAATATCGGTTTGTAATTTTATGTTTTCATCTACACTGCTTACAATGCCACCAATCTTTGTGTCATCGGCAAACTTAGATATGAGACTTTCTATGCCTTCATCTAAGTCGTTAATAAATATTGTGAATAATTGAGGCCCCAAGACAGATCCCTGCGGGACTCCACTAGTCACATCCTGCCAATGTGAGTACCTTCCCATTATCCCTACTCTCTGTCGCCTTTCGCTCAGCCAACTTCCTAACCAAGTCCGTACTTTTCCCTCGATTCCATGGGCTTCTATCTTAGCTAACAGTCTTTTATGTGGGACCTTATCAAATGCCTTCTTGAAGTCCATATAAATAACATCCATCGACATTCCCCTGTCCACTACTTTAGTCACCTCTTCAAAAAATTCAATCAGGTCTGTCAGGCACGACCTACCTTTCACAAATCCATGCTGGCTCTCCCTGATTAACTGAAATCTGGTTATTATCACATTGCTGTTTGTGGGACCTTGCTGTATCCAAATTAGCTTGCTTTCTTTTAGGAAGAGGGGACAAGAGATAGTGTTGGGATCTCCAGACGTTGTTTAATTGGGTGTACCCGTTGACAATGACCATTAGAGGAGGACACCCATGAGCGCAACCACGGATACCATGGAGCAAATGGATGCCAAGGAGCAAGGAGTGAAGTGGAGAAACACGGGAGTGAAGTGGAGAAACACGGGAGTGAAGTGGAGAAACACGGGAGTGAAGTGGAGAAACACGGGAGTGAAGTGGGGAAACACGGGAGTGAAGTGGAGAAACACGGGAGTGAAGTGGGGAAACACAGTGAGGTTCTAGTCAATCCTTTAGTTTCCTTAAAACTGGGGGCAGTTAAGAGTCAGCCACATTGCTGTGGGTTTGGAGTCACATACAGGCCCAGTCCGGGTAAAGACGGCAGGTTTCCTTCCTTAAAGGACATTAGTGAACCAGTTGGGTTTTTACAACAATCCAATAGTTTCAGGGTCACTTTTACTGATCCCAGCTTTTTAATTCCAGATTTGAATTTGAACAAATTCTCAAACTGCCATGGTGGGATTTGAACTCATTCTCTGGATTACTAGTTGAGTAACATAACCACGATACACTGTATCTCCAGTTAAACATTGGAGAGACTGAAACCATCGTCTTCGGTCCCTGCCACAAACTCCGTTCCCTCGCCACCGACTCCATCCCTCTCCCTCTCACTGTCTGAGGCTGAACCAGACCATTCACAACCTCGGTGTCCTATTTGACCCTGAGATCAGCTTCTGACCACATATCCGCTCCATCACCAAGACCACCTACTTCCACCTCCGTAACATCGCCCGTCTCCGCCCTGCCTCAGCTCATCTGCTGCTGAAACCCTCATCCATGCTTTTGTTACCTCCAGACTCGACTATTCCAATGCCCTTCTGGCCGGCCTCCCATCTTCCACCCTCCATAAACTTGAGCTCATCCAAAACTCTGATGCCCGTATCCTAAGTCCCATTCACCCATCACCCCTGTCCTTGCTGACCTACATTGGCTCCCAGTCCCCCAATGCCTCCAAATTGAAATTCTCACCCTCGTGTTTCAGTCCTTTCATGGTCTTGCCCCTCCCTATCACTGCAACCTATTCCAGCCCTACAATCCTCCGAGAACTTGCATTATCGAGGACTGGATGTTGGACAAGCAGTCTGACAATAATGAGGCAGTGGGGGGGTCGAGGGAGGTGGTGGTGAGGTAGAGCTGGGTGTCGTCAGTGTACATGTGGAATCTGATGTTGTGTTTTTGGATGATGTCACCGAGGGGCAGCATGTAGATGAGAAATAGGAGGGGGCCGAGGATAGATTCTCAGGGGTCTCCAGAGGTTACGGTGCGGGAGCGGGAAGAGAAGACATTCCAGGAGATTCTCTGGTTATGACTGGATAGATGAGAATGGAACCAGGAGAGGGCAGTCCCACCCAGCTGGACGATGGAGGAGAGGTGATGGAGGAGGATGGTGTGGTCAACATGTCAAAGGCTGCGGACAGGTGGAGGAGGATGAGGAGGGAGAGTTTACCGCGGTCACAGTCACACAGGATGTCATTTGTGACTTTAATAAGGGCCGTTTCAGTACTGTGGCAGGGAGGAAACCTGATTGGAGGGATTCAAACATGGAGTTGTGGGAAAGATGGGCACGGATTTGGGAGGCGACAAAACATTGAAGGACTTTGGAGAGGAAAGGGAGGGTGGAGATGGGGCGGGAGTTTGCAAGGACGGAGGGGTCAAGGGTGGGTTTTTTGAGGAGGGGAGTTTTGAAGGCGGGGGGGGACAGTACCTGAGAAGAGGGAACCGTTAACAATATCAGCTAACCTGGGGGCCAGGAAGGGAAGTTGGGTGGTCAGCAGTTTGGTGGGAATAGGGTCGAGGGAGAAGGAGGTGGGTCTCATGGTCAAGAGCTTGGAGAGGGCATGATGGGAGATAGGAGAGAAACTAGAGAAAGATGTGAGTTCAGGGCGAGGACAGGGGGGAACTGGAGGGGAAGTTTGGCTCGGTGGGCTGGGGAAAGGAAGGAAGCAGCAGAGGCAGCCGGGCAGATGGTCTCAATCTTAATGACAAAGAATTCCATGAGCTCCTCGCATTTGTTGTTGGAGGTGAGGGTGGAGGGGGCAGGGGAGAGGGGTTTAAGGAGACGGTTTATAGTGGAGAAGAGAAGCCGGGGATTATCTTTACATTCCAGGATGATCCTGGAATAGTGAGCAGTTTTGGCAGTGGAGAGCAGGACCTGATAGTGCTTTATGTGGTCCAGTCAGATCTGGCATGAATGGCTAAACCAGTTGTGGCCATAAACGTTCAAATCTACATCCCTGGAATTAAGGGAGCGAAAATGGGGGCTATACCAAGGGGAACAGTCAGGGTGGGAGAGAGAAAGGCTATTACTGGGGACAAGAGCATCAAAGGTGGAGGTGAGAGTGTGATCGAGCAGATTGGTAGCTGCAGAAATGTTGTGGCTGGAGGATGTTTGGACTTTTCAGTCCCAGTTTTAAGGAAACTAAAGGATTGACTAGAACCTTAGATCGGTAGCTGCAGAAGTATTGTGGCAAATGGAGAGCCAAAGGCAAAGGCAAGAGTTAAGTTTCTGAAAACAGAAGCAAGGTTTGTTTTACTGAGAGAACAGACATCGGAATGAAGGAAGAAATGTTACAATGGTGGGCAGGAATACATTGCACCAATTTCCCATAAACAAGCATGAGCGTCCCAAAGGGAGGTGGGACAACTAATCCCACTGCACCAACTTAGGACAAGGGGGTATAAATTCCTGGAATCATTGCTAAAGTCGCGATCTTGTCAATAACCTGAACTAACTCGGTGAATTAAGAAATATTAGTTCTTGGCAATTTATGAATTTGAATTCAGTTTAAAAAGAACGAAATAAATCTAGATTTGATAGAGGTGTTCAAAATCATGAAAAGTTTTGATAGAGTAAATAAGGATGAGCTGTTCCCATTGGTGGAGGAGTCAGTAACCAGAGGACACAGATTTAAGGTGATTGGCAAAAGAACCAGAGGCGACATGAGGAAACAATTGGCACAGGCACGATAGGTTGAATGGCCTCCTTCTTTGTTGTTTCATTCTATCATTCTACTCACAGAATCATATCTTTCAGCCAACGTCCCAGACTCTTCCATCACCATCCCTGGGTATGTCCTGTCCCACCGGCAGGACAGACCCACCAGAGGTGGCGGTACAGTGATATACAGTCAGGAGGGAGTGGCCCTGGGAGTCCTCAACATTGACTCTGGACCCCATGAAATCTCATGGCATCAGGTCAAACATGGGCAAGGAAACCTCCTGCTGATTACCACCTACCGTCCTCCCTCAGCTGATGAATCAGTCCTCCTCCATGTTGAACACCACTTGGAGGAAGCACTGAGGGTAGCAAGGGCACAAAATGTACTCTGGGTGGGGGACTTCAATGTCCATCACCAATAGTGGCTCGGTAGCACCACTACTGACCGAGCTGGCCGAGTCCTGAAGGACATAGCTGCTAGACTGGGCCTGCGGCAGGTGGTGAGCGAACCAACACGAGGGAAAAACTTACTTGACCTCGTCCTCACCAATCTAACTGTCGCAAATGCATCTGTCCATGACAGTATTGGTAAGAGTGACCACCGTACTGTCCTCATGGAGATGAAGTCCCGTCTTCGCACTGAGGACACCATCCAACGTGTTGTGTGGCACTACCACCGTGCTAAATGGGATAGATTCAGAACAGATCTAGCAGCTCAAAACTGGGCATCCATGAGGCGCTGTGGGCCATCAGCAGCAGCAGAATTGTATTCCACCACAATCTGTAACCTCATGGCCCGGCATATTCCTCACTCTACCATTACCAACAAGCCAGGGGATCAACCCTGGTTCAATGAGGAGTGTAGAAGAGCATGCCAGGAGCAGCACCAGGCGTACCTAAAAATGAGGTGCCAACCTGGTGAAGCTACAACTCAGGACTACATGCATGCTAAACAGCGGAAGCAACATGCTATAGACAGAGCGAAGCGATTCCACAACCAACGGATCAGATCAAAGCTCTGCAGTCCTGCCACATCCAGTCGTGAATGGTGGTGGACAATTAAACAACTAACGGGAGGAGGAGGCTCTGTAAACATCCCCATCCTCAATGCTGGCGGAGCCCAGCACGTGAGTGCAAAAGACAAGGCTGAAGCGTTTGAAACCATCTTCAGCCAGAAGTGCCGAGTGGATGATCCATCTCAGCCTCCTCCCGATATCCCCACCATCACGGAAGCCAGTCTTCGGCCAATTCGATTCACTCCACATGATATCAAGAAACGGCTGAGTGCACTGGATACAGCAAAGGCTATGGGCCCCGACAACATCCCAGCTGTAGTGCTGAAGACTTGTGCTCCAGAACTAGCTGCGCCTCCAGCCAAGCTGTTCCAGTACAGCTACAACACTGGCATCTACCTGACAATGTGGAAAATTGCCCAGGTATGTCCTGTCCACAAAAAGCAGGACAAATCCAATCCGGCCAATTACCGCCCCATCAGTCTACTCTCAATCATCAGCAAAGTGATGGAAGGTGTCGTCGACAGTGCTATCAAGCGGCACTTACTCACCAATAACCTACTCACCGATGCTCAGTTTGGGTTCCGCCAGGACCACTCGGCTCCAGACCTCATTACAGCCTTGGTCCAAACATGGACAAAAGAGCTGAATTCCAGAGGTGAGGTGAGAGTGACTGCCCTTGACATCAAGGCAGCATTTGACCGAGTGTGGCACCAAGGAGCCCTAGTAAAATTGAAGTCAATGGGAATCAGGGGGAAAACTCTCCAGTGGCTGGAGTCATACCTAACACAAAGGAAGATGGTGGTGGTTGTTGGAGGCCAATCATCTCAGCCCCAGGACATTGCTGCAGGAGTTCCTCAGGGCAGTGTCCTAGGCCCAACCATCTTCAGCTGCTTCATCAATGACCTTCCCTCCATCATAAGGTCAGAAATGGGGATGTTCGCTGATGACTGCACAGTGTTCAGTTCCATTCGCAACCCCTCAAATAATGAAGCAGTCCGAGCCCGCATGCAGCAAGACCTGGACAACATCCAGGCTTGGGCTGATAAGTGGCAAGTAACATTCGCGCCAGATAAGTGCCAGGCAATGACCATCTCCAACAAGAGAGAGTCTAACCACCTCCCCCTGACATTCAACGGCATTACCATCACCGAATCCCCCACCATCAACATCCTGGGGGTCACCATTGACCAGAAACTTAACTGGACCAGCCATATAAATACTGTGGCTACGAGAGCAGGTCAGAGGCTGGGTATTCTGTGGTGAGTGACTCACCTCCTGACTCCCCAAAGCCTTTCCACCATCTACATGGCACAAGTCAGGAGTGTGATGGAATACTCTCCACTTGCTTGGATGAGTGCAGCTCCAACAACACTCAAGAAGATCGACACCATCCAAGATAAGGCAGCCCGCTTGATTGGCACCCCATCCACCACCCTAAACATTCACTCCCTTCACCACCGGCGCACAGTTGCTGCAGTGTGTGCCATCCACAGGATGCACTGCAGCAACTCGCCAAGGCTTCTTCGACAGCACCTCCCAAACCCACAACCTCTACCACCTAGAAGGACAAGAGCAGCAGGCACATGGGAACAACACCACCTGCACGTTCCCCTCCAAGTCACACACCATCCCGATTTGGAAATATATCGCCGTTCCTTCATCGTCCACGACACCACACAACTCTGCCGCGGTAACCTCTGCAAGACATGCCAGATCATCGACACAGATACCACCATCACACGAGAGGACACCACCCACCAGGTGCATGGTTCATACTCCTGTGACTCAGCCAACGTTGTCTACCTCATACGTTGCAGGAAAGGATGCCCTAGAGCATGGTACATTGGCGAGACCATGCAGACACTGCGACAACGGATGAACGGACACCGCGCAACAATCGCCAAACAGGAGGGTTCCCTCCCAGTCGGGGAACACTTCAGCAGTCAAGGACATTCAGCCACCGACCTTCGGGTAAGCGTACTCCAAGGCGGCCTTTGAGACACACGACAACGCAAAATTGTCGAGCAGAAATTGATAGCCAAGTTCCGCACCCATGAGGACGGCCTCAACCGGGATCTTGGGTTCATGTCACGCTACACGTTACCCCACCAGCGAACAAATGTTATCTGTTTTTAATATAACGGGTCAGTTGCTGTCTTTTCTATGTTTCTACCTCTCTATCTCTGTTTTTTTTGTTTGTTGTCTTTTTTGGTGATTTGTATATTCTGAGACCTGGCAGGTAACACCTGTCTGTCTGCACACTGATTGCCTTGGCAACGGGCAGTTGAAAAAACTGTCTGTCATCACCAAGCATTGTTCTGTGAATTATAAATGCGACTTCATTTCGAGGATTTCATTTCCACATCGTTCACCTGAGGAAGGAGGAAGCCTCCGAAAGCTTGTGAATTTAAAATAAAATTGCTGGACTATAACTTGGTGTTGTAAAATTGTTTTCATTTGTATGACACTGCCCCTTTAACAAAGCACAACTTTCTGTGGAGTTCATGACCGAGAGGCGGTGAATGGAGAAAAGTTTTCCTGGGATCAGATTACTGGTGGAACCTGTACATTGAGCTAACATTGCTGCCGATACAGTCTGTTGCCCTTCGCACCATCCGACTGGGTTGCAGTAATTATGGAGCTCTCGCGTCTCGCCGCCCAGCTCATCTCACTCGCCTCTCACCCTGGCTGGTTCCTACTTTCACTTATTCTCTTTCTCGTTGTCAGGCTGCAAAGGAGAGGATGGTGGAGACCAGGGATGTGTCGAGTGGATCTAAGCGGCAGAACGGCAATTGTCACTGGAGCTAACACAGGTAAGGAAGGGTCCCCTCTGGGTCAGGGTCAGGGTCAGAGTCAGAGCCCCACCGCCGGACCCCAGGGTCAGAGTCAGAGTCAGAGTCCCACCACCGGACCCCAGGGTCAGAGTCAGAGTCAGAGTCCCACCACCGGACCCCAGGGTCAGAGTCAGAGTCCCACCGCCGGACCCCAGGGTCAGAGTCAGAGTCAGAGTCCCACCGCCGGACCCCAGGGTCAGAGTCCCACCGCCGGACCCCAGGGTCAGAGCCCCACCGCCGGACCCCAGAGTCAGAGTCAGAGTCCCACCGCCGGACCCCAGGGTCAGAGTCAGAGTCAGAGTCCCACCGCCGGACCCCAGGGTCAGGGTCAGAGTCCCACCGCCGGACCCCAGGGTCAGAGTCAGAGTCCCACCGCCGGACCCCAGGGTCAGAGTCAGAGTCAGAGTCCCACCGCCGGACCCCAGGGTCAGGGTCAGAGTCCCACCGCCGGACCCCAGGGTCAGAGTCAGAGTCAGAGCCCCACCGCCGGACCCCAGGGTCAGAGTCAGAGTCAGAGTCAGAGCCCCACCACCGGACCCCAGGGTCAGAGTCAGAGCCCCACCACCGGACCCCAGGGTCAGAGCCCCACCGCCGGACCCCAGGGTCAGAGTCAGAGTCAGAGTCAGAGCCCCACCACCGGACCCCAGGGTCAGAGTCAGAGCCCCACCACCGGACCCCAGGGTCAGAGTCAGAGTCCCACCGCCGGACCCCAGGGTCAGAGTCAGAGTCAGAGCCCCACCACCGGACCCCAGGGTCAGAGTCAGAGTCCCACCGCCGGACCCCAGGGTCAGAGTCAGAGTCAGAGCCCCACCGCCGGACCCCAGGGTCAGAGTCAGAGTCAGAGCCCCACCGCCGGACCCCAGGGTCAGAGTCCCACCGCCGGACCCCAGGGTCAGAGCCCCACCGCCGGACCCCAGGGTCAGAGTCCCACCGCCGGACCCCAGGGTCAGAGCCCCACCGCCGGACCCCAGGGTCAGAGTCCCACCGCCGGACCCCAGGGTCAGAGCCCCACCACCGGACCCCAGGGTCAGAGTCCCACCGCCGGACCCCAGGACCCCAGGGTCAGAGTCCCACCGCCGGACCCCAGGGTCAGAGCCCCACCGCCGGACCTGAGGCTCCAGAGTCCAGGCTGAGCTTTGCGGGTTGTGAGCGGGGAATGCAGCACTGGCGGAGGCGCCGCTGGTCATTTGAGACATTACAGTGAATCGCCGTGACTGGTTTCGGTGGTGTTGAGGATCCAATGACAATATTGGATGGAGGGGCACGGCCAACAACCTTCCCTCTCAGTCAAACCACCAATTGCTCGGCATTCAACTCCATAAAACCAATCCCGGAGTTTACAGACAGAATATAACTTTCGGTGGCCCCCTTAAAAAGCTGCATCAGTCATCGCTTAACCAGTCTGAAGCATTCCTACAGACTGGAAAAAACATTATAATACAAAATTGAAAAGCCTTAGGCATACTGAAGGTGCTATAAAGACAGGCTTGTATTTAGATAGCCCCTTTCACAGCCCCAGGAGGTAATAAAAAAGCAAAATATATAAATGGAAAAATACTACAGAATGCTGTGGTACAGAGGGATCTGGGTGTCCTCGTACATGAAACACAAAAAGTCAACATACAAGTGCAGCAGGTAATCCAGAAGGCAAATGGAATATTGGCCTTTATTTCTAGGGGGATGGAGTATAAAAGCAGGGAAGTCATGCTCCAACTGTACAGAGTGCTGGGGAGACCACACCTGGAGTACTGCGTACAGTTCTGGTGCCATTATTTAAGGAAGGACATACAAAGGAGGCAGTTCAGACAACGTTCACTAGGTTGATTCCGGGTATGGAAGGGTTGTCTTATGAGGAAAGGTTGAACAGGTTGGGTCTATACTCATTGGAGTTTAGAAGAATGAGAGGAGATCTTATTGAAACATATAAGATTCTGAGGGGACTCGATAGGGTAGATGCTGAGAGGATGTTACCCCTGATGGGGGAGTCTAAAACTAGGGGGCATAGTCTCAGAATAAGGGTCACCCGTTTAAGACGGAGATGAGGAGGAATTTCTTCTCCCAGAGGGTCCTGAATCTTTAGAATTCTTTACCCCAAAAAGCTGTGGAGGCTGAGTCATTGAATACATTCAAGGCTGAGTTAGACAAATTTTTGATCAGCGAGGGAGTCAAAGGATATGGGGAAAGGGCAGGAAAGTGGAGTTGAGGTAAAGATCAGATCAGCCATGATCTCATTAAATGGCGGAGCAGGCTCGAGGGGCCGAATGGCCTCCTCCTGCTCCTATCTCTTATATTCTTATGCCCTGAAGTGCCATACAGCTAGGTGGGAAAGTAAGCTGTGAGGAGGACACTTTGGGCCCGATATTACCAGGGTGGCGGTTTCGCGGCGGGGGGTCGATTGTGTGCGTGGGTAACGCGCCCGGTGAAATCAGTCTGCCCTGCGCGCAATCGCAGGTTGATTGGATCCACTTACCTCTTGTTCCGGGTTCCCCGCTGTTGATCTGCGCGGCGGGCGGACTGAGCATGTGCAGTAAGGTCTGTCAGCTGGAGGAGCCCTATTTAAAGGGGCAGTCCTCCACTGACTGATGCTGCAAGAAATAGGAAAAATTACAGCATGGAGCAGCCCAGGGGGAAGGCTGCTCCCAGTTTAATGATGCCTCACTCCAGCTCTTATTGGATGGGGTGAGGAGGAGGGGGACGACAGAGATCTTCCCCCCGGTGGGCGGGAGGAAGCAGCCTGCCTCTGACACCAAGAAGGCCTGGCTCAAGGTGACAGAGGAGGTCACCTGCGCCACCAACATATCGCCCACCTGCATACAGTGCAGGAGGCGCTGCAATGACCTCAGTAGGTCAGCCAAAGTGAGTACACTTACTCATTCCCCTACACTCCATCTGCCACATCACTGCCCCCACCCCACATCTCCTTCTGCACCGCCAACACTACTCTGTCACATCACCCCTCATACCCACTCAAACCTCATCCTCATCTTACCTGCACCTACTCACCTCGCCAGTACTCATCCCGCCACTACCACTCAACCCAATCCTCATACAATCTCATGGCTCTATCCCATACTCACCCTCTCGTGCATCTCTTTCACGGTCAGCCTCACCCAACCTGCCACCACCTGTGCTGCAGCCACAGGGCATGCATCACATATGTGCAGTAGGCAGCGTAAGGCAAACGTGTCGTGAGCATGAAGGGGATGCACAAGGGTGTTTGAGGGTTTGTCATGGTTTTTACTTCTATTTAATTTCTGACCAACTCACATCACATATATTGGCACCACTACTGCCACGTCTTTGCGAATCTTGTCTGGTTTGTGCAATAATGCCCTTTCCTGAGGATCACCATGAAGACCCACACCTGATGCCACCCATTGTGTCACTGCAGAGTGGGTGTAGGTGTATTTGCAGGGCTCTTTTGTGCAGACGACTGAGAGACGTCGGCGATGTCCCCGGTGGCACCCTGGAAGGATGCGGAGGAGAAGTTGTTGAGGGCAGTGGTGACTTTGACAGCGACAGGTAAGAAGATGGTGCTCGGGCCAGCCGGGAGCAGCTCGGCATGAAGGAGACTGCAGATGTCCACGACTACATGTCGAGTGACTCTGAGCCTCCGTGTGCACTGCTGCTCAGAGAGGTCCAGGAAGCTGAGCCTCGGTCTGTGGACCCTGTGGCGAGGGTAGTGCCCTCTGCGACACGTCTCTCTCTGACGTTGCCCTCCCTCCTGCTGTGCAGGTGGATGTGTCACAGCACTGTATTGTGGAGCTCCACGTGTCAGAGGTGGACGGTGTGGCTGGTGAGGCTGGTGATGCTGTTCGCCCTCCGAGGAGGTCATGACTGCAGCTATGGCGGCCCCCATCTGGAAGATGTACATCTGAGGGGGTCCGCAAGGTAGGTAAATGTGTCTGGACCCCGGGTTAAGTGTGCAAGTTGGTGAATTTTGTTGTTAGGAGGAGGGTGGTGGAGGCCAAACTTTGTCCAAGGTGACAGAGTGGCCTCCTGCAATGAGTGAGGGTCTCCCCCCCGCACCTGGCAAATGGACCTTTGCAGCTGCCACAGGCTGGTGGCTGCAACACGTCCATTTGAACTGGGAGTGTTTCCCCCAGTACGGGAAACAGTCCCAGTTGTTTGTAAAATCCCAACCCTCTGAAAATATCTCGTCAATCAGGTCTGTGAATGACCTGAAATACCAAAATAAATACCTTAAGTCTCACCCCGCCGGCTTTAATTGCCGGTGGGAGTCCCACATGCGGGGGCTGCGCGCGCATGCCAGCGCGTCAGTGGGGAACCCGGAAATGGGGCGGGTTGGAGCCGGGCTCCAGACTCACCCCGGGAATCCCCGATTTTCGTAGCCCCCCCGCCAGGAACGCACCCGATCGCGGGTGTGAAAATCGAGCCCAAAGAGTCTGCAAGGGGTATAGACAGGTTAAGTGAGTGGGCAAGAACATGGCAGATGGAGTATAATGTGGGGAAATGTAAGGTTATTCACTTTGGTGGGAAAAATAGAAAAACAGAATATTTTTTAAACGGTGAGAAACTATTAAATGTTGGTGTTCAGAGAGACTTGAGTGACCTGGTACACGAAATACAGAAAGTTAACATGCAGGTGCAGCAAGCAATTAGGAAGGCAAATGATATGTTGGCCTTTATTGTGAGGGGGTTGGATTACAAGAGTAAGGAAGTCTTGCTGCAATTATGTAGAGCTCTGGTGAGAACACACCTGGAGTATTGTGTACAGTTTTGGTCTCCTTACCTAAGGAAGGATATACTTGCCTTAGAGGCGGTACAACAGAGGTTCACTAGATTGATTCCTGGGATGAGAGGGTTGTCCTATGAGGAGAGATTGAGTAGAATGGGCCTACACTCTCTGGAGTTTAGAAGAATAAGAGGTGATCTCATTGAAATGTATAAGATTCTGATCAGGCTTGACAGGGTAGATACCGAGAGGTTGTTTCCCCTGGCTGGAGAGAGTCTAGAACATAGATGGGCATAGTCTCAGGATAAGGGGTCAGATATTTAGGACAGAGATGAGGAGGAATTTCTTCACTCAGAGGGTTATGGATATTTGGAATTCTCTACCCCAGAGGGCTGTGGATGCTGAGTCATTGAATATATTCAAGACTGGGATCAATAGATTTTTGGACTCTCAGGGAATCAAGGAATATGGGGATTGGGCGGGAAAGTGGAGCTGAGGTCGAAGATCAGTCATGATCTGATTGAATGGCGGAGCAGGCTCGAGGGGCCGAATGGCCTGCTCCTGCTCCTATTTCTTATGTTGTGTTGGCTCCCTGTACTCCGTTTACTTAGCTTGGCACAGAATTGTTAACTGATTGTTCCCTGAACCGTCAGACGCTCTCTCCTGCTCTACTTTTTGGATTAGGTGTCAATACCTGCACCGCCCCCTCCCCCGTACTCCGCCCCCCACCCTCTCCCCCCCCTCTCACCAACTCCATCGCCAGCGGCAATCCGACAGCTTCGCCATCCCTCCTCTCTCTTCTCACAAACCTGGGCTCATTCCAAGCAGCGAAGAAACACTGGAGACCAGAGTCTGTCCGTGCGCTGAAGGAATGCAGGGGAGAGTTAGAAGCCTGGAGAAAGGTTTCTGCTTTCACAAGGGGCTTCAAAATGGTGGAAGGGAGGAGTTGCTCCACTCAAACAGTAATGAGCAATCCCAGTCAGATCGATTTAGGATACTTCAATATGCAATGGGAGAATTTCCTTCTTTCGCTGCCTGTGCACCTCTCCTGGCATTTCCAAGGCCGGCTGCAACAGGTAGCAAGGATTAGTGCTTGTTTGTTTAATTCATTCTCCAGGTTTGGTACCTTAGCAGCAGTTGGCATCGCTGCAGTGTATCCGCGAAGCTGAGAGTTTCATGGATAGCACGTTTCAGGAGGTGGTCACCCCACAGATTAAGGGAGTGCAGGGAGAGAGGGACTGGGTGACTGTCAGACAGGCAAAGAGGAGGTGAGGTGAGAGTGACTGCCCTTGACACCAAGGCAGCATTTGACCGAGTGTGGCACCAAGGAGCCCTCGTAAAATTGAAGTCAATGGGAATCAAGGGGAAAGCTCTCCAGTGGCTGGAGTCATACCTAGCACAAAGGAAGATGGTAGTGGTTGTTGGAGGCCAATCATCTCAGCCCCAGGACATTACTGCAGGAGTTCCTCAGGGCAGTGTCCTCGGCCCAACCATCTTCAGTTGCTTCATCAATGACCTTCCCTCCATCATATGGAATCGATGGGCCGAATGGCCTCCTTCCATGCTGTAACCTTTCTATGTTTCTAAGTAACATTCGCGGCAGACAAATGCCAGGCAATGACCATCTCCAACAAGAGAGAATCTAACCACCTCCCCTTGACATTCAAAACCATTACCATCGCCAAATCCCCCACCATCAACATCCTGGGGTCACCATTGACCAGAAACTTAACTGGACCAGCCACATAAATACTGTGGCTACAAGAGCAGGTCAGAGGCTAGGTATTCTGCGGTGAGTGACTCACCTCCTGACTCCCCAAAGCCTTTCCACCATCTACAAGGCACAAGTCAGGAGTGTGATGGAATATTCTCCACTAGCCTGGATGAGTGCAGTTCCGACAATACTGAAGAAGCTCAACACCATCCAGGACAAAGCAGCCCGCTTGATTGGCACCCCACCCACCACCCTAAACATTCACTCCCTTCACCACCGGCGCACCGTGGCTGCAGTGTGTACCATCCACAGGATGCACTGCAGCAACTCACCAAGGCTTCTTCGACAGCACCTCCCAAACCCGCGACCTCTACCACCTAGAAGGACAAGAGCAGCAGGCACATGGGAACAACACCACCTGCACGTTCCCCACCAAGTCACACACCATCCCGACTTGGAAATATATCGCTGTTCCTTCATCGTCGCTGGGTCAAAATCCTGGAACTCCCTTCCTAACAGCACTGTGGGAGAACCTTCACCACACGGACTGCAGCGGTTCAAGAAGGCGGCTCACCACCACCTTCTCAAGGGCAATTAGGGATGGGCAATAAATGCTGGCCTCGCCAGCGACGCCCACATCCCATGAACGAACAAAAAAAAGGAGAAACTTCTTTATCCAGAGAGTGGTTAGAATGTGGAACTTGCGACCACAAGGAGCAGTTGAGGCGAATAGTATAGATACATTTAAGGAGAAGCTGGATAAACACAAGAGGGGGAAAGGAATAGAAGGATATGATGATATGGTGGGATGAAGTAGGAAGGGAGGAGGCTCGTGTGAAGCATAAACACCGGCATAGATTAGCTGGGCCCAATGGCCTATTTCTGTGCTATAGTTTCGATGTAACTCGATGTAAATAGGGAGGGGGGGGAACGGGGAGATGGGACCATTCCAGAGGGGGGGAGATGGGACCATTCCAGAGGGGGGGAGATGGGACCATTCCAGAGGGGGGGAGTTGGGACCATTCCAGAGGGGGGGAGATGGGACCATTCCAGAGGGGGGAGATGGGACCATTCCAGAGGGGGGGAGATGGGACCATTCCAGAGGGGGGGGGGAGATGGGACCATTCCAGAGGGAGGGAGATGGGACCATTCCAGAGGGAGGGAGATGGGACCATTCCAGAGTGGGGGAGATGGGACCATTCCAGAGGGGGGGAGATGGGACCATTCCAGAGGGGGGGAGATGGGACCATTCCAGAGGGGGGAGATGGGACCATTCCAGAGGGGGGGAGATGGGACCATTCCAGAGGGGGGGAGATGGGACCATTCCAGAGGGGGGGAGATGGGACCATTCCAGAGGGGGGAGATGGGACCATTCCAGAGGGGGGGAGATGGGACCATTCCAGAGGGGGGGAGATGGGACCATTCCAGAGCGGGGGAGATGGGACCATTCCAGACGGGGGGAGATGGGACCATTCCAGACGGGGGGAGATGGGACCATCTGCTCTAGAGGAAGGGAATGAGCTTTCTGGCGAGGAAGGGCTGTTCCAAAGGGAGAGTCTGCCCTCCTAAAGGAAAAGCATTGTATTTTACAACTTTGCGTTGCCTTCAACCCTTTACCCTCTGCCCAGGGATTGGGAGATGCATCGCACAGGATTTTGCCCAGAGAAATGCTCGTGTGATCTTGGCCTGCCGTAGTTTGGAGCGAGGAGAGAGAGCAAAGCAAGAGATACGGCACAAGACGGGGAACAGCAACGTTCACCTCTGCTTACTGGACACCAGCTCCATGGAATCAGTGCGGAAATTCACACAGCAGATTAAGGAGGAGGAGAAACGGCTGGATATCCTTGTAAATAATGCAGGCGCATCAGGTAACGTGGGGTGTGGGGCCTCAACTGGGGTGGTCTATAACAGGAACAGTGCAGGACCTGGGAACAGAGCAAAAGGGGCGAATGTAGGGATAGGAAAGAGCCTGGAGCCCGGCTCCCAGGAATGGTTGGCTTTTGATACGTTTTTGGTTCATTTTGAAATGTACCATGATTCAACATTTGGAGCCAAGAGAAATTATGCTGCAGTGGTTTTAAACAAATATATTTAATTGAAATGTAACGATTGACAATTGACTTGATTTTTGCACCATCAGAAGGTGAGTGTAACACATCGGGCCTATGTACATGCAGGGGTCTTGGCTAAATGAGGTAATGTGAATTACAAGGGCTTTAATAGAGCTACTTATAATAATACTTTATTGAGTCGATGTGAATAACAGAACATTTTCAATGCAAAATGGATTAATGTAAAGAACATCATGACCTGTATTTCTATAGGTCTCCTCAGGTGTAGGGAGATAATTGCACTATACATTAAGGAGGGAAAAACAGAACAATTAGTCAATATCGGCAGAATCAAATAAACGTTTGAACATTTTTAACAGTCTATCCTCAGTACCAGAACAGGTCGACAGGTTTGGCAAAAATACTACTCAGAATAGTTGTTGTTGATGATAATCTCTGATGATAATCCCTGATAATCTCTGATAATCCCTGATTCTCTCTGATGATAATCCCTGATAATCACTGATTATCTCTGATGATAATCCCTGATTCTCTCTGATGATAATCTCTGATAATCTCTGATTCTCTCTGATGATAATCCCTGATTCTCTCTGATGATAATCCCTGATTCTCTCTGATGATAATCTCTGATAATCTCTGATTCTCTCTGATGATAATCCCTGATAATCCCTGATTCTCTCTGATGATAATCCCTGATTCTCTCTGAAGATAATCCCTGATAATCTCTGATTCTCTCTGATGATAATCTCTGATAATCTCTGATTCTCTCTGATGATAATCTCTGATTCTCTCTGATGATAATCTCTGATAATCTCTGATTCTCTCTGATGATAATCTCTGATTCTCTCTGATGATAATCTCTGATAATCTCTAATTCTCTCTGATGATAATCCCTGATTCTCTCTGATGATAATCTCTGATAATCTCTGATTCTCTCTGATGATAATCTCTGATTCTCTCTGATGATAATCTCTGATTCTCTCTGATGATAATCTCTGATTCTCTCTGATGATAATCTCTGATAATCCCTGATTCTCTCTGATGATAATCTCTGATTCTCTCTGATGATAATCTCTGATTCTCTCTGATGATAATCTCTGATTCTCTCTGATGATAATCCCTGATAATCTCTGATTCTCTCTGATAATAATCTCTGATTCTCTCTGATGATAATCCCTGATAATCTCTGATTCTCTCTGATGATAATCCCTGATTCTCTCTGATGATAATCTCTGATAATCTCTGATTCTCTCTGATGATAATCTCTGATTCTCTCTGATGATAATCTCTGATTCTCTCTGATGATAATCTCTGATTCTCTCTGATGATAATCTCTGATTCTCTCTGATGATAATCCCTGATAATCTCTGATTCTCTCTGATAATAATCTCTGATTCTCTCTGATAATAATCTCTGATTCTCTCTAATAATAATCTCTGATTCTCTCTGATGATAATCTCTGATAATCTCTGATTTTCTCTGATGATAATCTCTGATTCTCTCTGATGATAATCTCTGATAATCTCTGATTCTCTCTGATAATAATCTCTGATAATCCCTGATTCTCTCTGATGATAATCTCTGATTCTCTCTGATAATAATCTCTGATAATCCCTGATTCTCTCTGATGTTAATCCCTGATAATCCCTGATTCTCTCTGATGATAATCCCTGATTCTCTCTGATAATAATCTCTGATGATAATCTCTGATTCTCTCTGATGATAATCTCTGATTCTCTCTGATGATAATCTCTGATTCTCTCTGATGATAATCCCTGATTCTCTCTGATAATAATCTCTGATAATCCCTGATTCTCTCTGATAATAATCTCTGATAATCCCTGATTCTCTCTGATGATAATCTCTGATAATCCCTGATTCTCTCTGATGATAATCTCTGATAATCTCTGATTCTCTCTGATGATAATCCCTGATAATCCCTGATACTCTCTGATGATAATCTCTGATAATCTCTGATTCTCTCTGATGATAATCCCTGATAATCCCTGATTCTCTCTGATGATAATCTCTGATAATCTCTGATTCTCTCTGATGATAATCCCTGATAATCCCTCATTCTCTCTGATAATAATCTCTGATAATCTCTGATTCTCTCTGATGATAATCTCTGATTCTCTCTGATAATAATCTCTGATAATCCCTGATTCTCTCTGATAATAATCCCTGATTCTCTCTGATGATAATCTCTGATTCTCTCTGATAATAATCGCTGATAATCCCTGATTCTCTCTGATGATAATCTCTGATTCTCTCTGATGATAATCTCTGATTCTCTCTGATAATAATCTCTGATAATCCCTGATTCTCTCTGATGATAATCTCTGATTCTCTCTAATAATAATCTCTGATAATCCCTGATTCTCTCTGATGATAATCTCTGATTCTCTCTGATAATAATCTCTGATAATCCCTGATTCTCTCTGATGTTAATCCCTGATAATCCCTGATTCTCTCTGATGATAATCCCTGATTCTCTCTGATAATAATCTCTGATAGTCCCTGATTCTCTCTGATGTTAATCCCTGATAATCCCTGATTCTCTCTGATAATAATCTCTGATGATAATCTCTGATTCTCTCTGATGATAATCTCTGATTCTCTCTGATGATAATCCCTGATTCTCTCTGATAATAATCTCTGATAATCCCTGATTCTCTCTGATAATAATCTCTGATAATCCCTGATTCTCTCTGATGATAATCTCTGATAATCCCTGATTCTCTCGGATGATAATCTCTGATAATCTCTGATTCTCTCTGATGATAATCCCTGATAATCCCTGATACTCTCTGATGATAATCTCTGATAATCTCTGATTCTTTCTGATGATAATCCCTGATAATCCCTGATTCTCTATGATGATAATCTCTGATAATCTCTGATTCTCTCTGATGATAATCCCTGATAATCCCTGATTCTCTCTGATAATAATCTCTGATTCTCTCTGATGATAATCTCAGATTCTCTCTGATAATAATCTCTGATAATCCCTGATTCTCTCTGATAATAATCCCTGATTCTCTCTGATGATAATCTCTGATTCTCTCTGATAATAATCTCTGATAATCCCTGATTCTCTCTGATGATAATCTCTGATTCTCTCTGATGATAATCTCTGATTCTCTCTGATGATAATCCCTGATTCTCTCTGATGATAATCTCTGATTCTCTCTGATGATAATCCCTGATTCTCTCTGATGTTAATCCCTGATTCTCTCTGATGATAATCTCTGATTCTCTCTGATGATAATCCCTGATTCTCTCTGATGATAATCCCTGATTCTCTCTGATGATAATCTCTGATTCTCTCTGATGATAATCCCTGATTCTCTCTGATGTTAATCCCTGATAATCTCTGATTCTCTCTGGTGATAATCCCTGATTCTCTCTGATGATAATCTCTGATTCTCTCTGATGAAAATCCCTGAATCTCTCTGATGTTAATCTCTGATAATCCCTGATTCTCTCTGATAATAATCTCTGATAATAATCTCTGATAATCCCTGATTCTCTCTGATGATAATCTCTGATAATCTCTGATTCTCTCTGATGATAATCTCTGATAATCCCTGATTCTCTCTGATAATAATCTCTGATTCTCTCTGATGATAATCCCTGATTCTCTCTGATAAAAATCCCTGATTCTCTCTGATAATAATCTCTGATTCTCTCTGATGATAATCTCTGATAATCCCTGATTCTCTCTGATGATAATCTCTGATTCTCTCTGATAATAATCTCTGATAATCTCTGATTCTCTCTGATAATAATCTCTGATAATCCCTGATTCTCTCTGATGATAATCTCTGATTCTCTCTGATAATAATCTCTGATTCTCTCTGATGATAATCTCTGATTCTCTCTGATAATAATCTCTGATTCTCTCTGATGATAATCCCTGATTCTCTCTGATGATAATCCCTGATTCTCTCTGATGATAATCTCTGATTCTCTCTGATAATAATCTCTGATAATCCCCGATTCTCTCTGATGACAATCCCTGATTCTCTCTGGTGATAATCTCTGATACTCTCTGATAATGATCTCTGAAATTAATCTCTGATAATCCCTGATTCTCTCTGATGATAATCGCTGATAATCTCTGACTCTCTGATGATAATCCCTGATTCTCTCTGATGTTAATCCCTGATAATCTCTGATTCTCTCTGATGATAATCCCTGATTCTCTCTGATGATAATCCCTGATTCTCTCTGATGATAATCTCTGATTCTCTCTGATAATAATCTCTGATAATCCCCGATTCTCTCTGATGACAATCCCTGATTCTCTCTGGTGATAATCTCTGATTCTCTCTGATAATGATCTCTGAAATTAATCTCTGATAATCCCTGATTCTCTCTGACGTTAATCCCTGATAATCCCTGATTCTCGCTGATGATAATCCCTGATTCTCTCTGATAACAATCTCTGATTATAATCTCTGATAATCCCTGAATCTCTCTGATGATAATCTCTGATAATCCTTGATTCTCTCTGATGTTAATCCCTGATAATCCCGGATTCTCTCTGATGATAATCCCGAATACTCTCTGATGTTAATCCCTGATTCTCTCTGATGATAATCCCTGATAATCTCTGATTCTCTCTGATGATAATCTATGATTCTCTCTGATGATAATCTCTGATAATACCTGATTCTCTCTGATGATAATCTCTGATTCTCTCTGATGATAATCCCTGATAATCTCTGATTCTCTCTGATGATAATCTATGATAATCTCTGATTCTCTCTGATGATCATCTCTGATAATCTCTGATTCTCTCTGATGATAATCTCTGATAATCTCTGATTCTCTCTGATGATAATCTCTGATTCTCTCTGATGATAATCCATGATAATCTCCGATTCTCTCTGATGATAATCTCTGATTCTCTCTGATGATAATCCCTGATTCTCTCTGATGATAATCCCTGATAATCTCTGATTCTCTCTGATGATAATCTATGATTCTCTCTGATGATAATCTCTGATAATACCTGATTCTCTCTGATGATAATCTCTGATTCTCTCTGTTGATAATCCCTGATAATCTCTGATTCTCTCTGATGATAATCTCTGATTCTCTCTGATGATAATCCCTGATTCTCTCTGATGATAATCCCTGATAATCTCTGATTCTCTCTGATGATAATCTATGATTCTCTCTGATGATAATCTCTGATAATACCTGATTCTCTCTGATGATAATCCCTGATTCTCTCTGATGATAATCTCTGATTCTCTCTGATGATAATCCCTGATAATCCCTGATTCTCTCTGATAATAATCCCTGATTCTCTCTGATGATAATCTCTGATTCTCTCTGATAATAATCTCTGATAATCCCTGATTCTCTCTGATGATAATCTCTGATTCTCTCTGATGATAATCTCTGATTCTCTCTGATAATAATCTCTGATAATCTCTGATTCTCTCTGATAATAATCTCTGATTCTCTCTGATAATAATCTCTGATAATCCCTGATTCTCTCTGATAATAATCCCTGATTCTCTCTGATGATAATCTCTGATTCTCTCTGATAATAATCTCTGATAATCCCTGATTCTCTCTGATGATAATCTCTGATTCTCTCTGATGATAATCTCTGATTCTCTCTGATAATAATCTCTGATAATCCCTGATTCTCTCTGATGACAATCCCAGATTCTCTCTGGTGATAATCTCTGATACTCTCTGATGATAATCCCTGATTCTCTCTGATGATAATCTCTGATTCTCTCTGATGATAATCCCTGATTCTCTCTGATAATAATCTCTGATAATCCCTGATTCTCTCTGATGATAATCCCTGATTCTCTCTGATGATAATCCCTGATAATCCCTGATTCTCTCTGATGATAATCTCTGATTCTCTCTGATGATAATCCCTGATTCTCTCTGATAATAATCTCTGATAATCCCTGATTCTCTCTGATGACAATCCCTGATTCTCTCTGGTGATAATCCCTGATTCTCTCTGATGATAATCCCTGATAATCCCTGATTCTCTCTGATGATAATCCCTGATTCTCTCTGATGATAATCCCTGATTCTCTCTGGTGATAATCCCTGATTCTCTCTGATGATAATCCCTGATAATCCCTGATTCTCTCTGATGATAATCCCTGATTCTCTCTGATGATAATCCCTGATTCTCTCTGATGATAATCTCTGATGATAATCCCTGATAATCCCTGATTCTCTCTGATGATAATCCCTGATTCTCTCTGATGATAATCCCTGATTCTCTCTGATGATAATCTCCAATAATCTCTGATACTCTCTGATAATAATCCCTGATAATCTCTGATTCTCTCTGATGATTATCTCTGATAATCCCTGATTCTCTCTGATGATAATCCCTGATTCTCTCTGATAATAATCTCTGATGATAATCCCTGATAATCCCTGATTCTCTCTGATGATAATACCTGATTCTCTCTGATGATAATCCCTGATTCTCTCTGATGATAATCTCCGATAATCTCTGATTCTCTCTGATAATATTCCCTGATAATCTCTGATTCTCTCTGATGATAATCTCTGATAATCCCTGATTCTCTCTGATGATAATCTCTGATTCTCTCTGATGATAATCTCTGATTCTCTCTGATGATATTCTCTGATAATCTCTGATTCTCTCTGATAATAATCCCTGATTCTCTCTGATGATAATCTCTGATTCTCTCTGATGATAATCTCTGATAATCCCTGATTCTCTCTGATGATAATCTCTGATTCTCTCTGATGATAATCTCTGATTCTCTCTGATAATAATCTCTGATAATCCCTGATTCTCTCTGATGATAATCTCTGATTCTCTCTGATAATAATCTCTGATAATCCCTGATTCTCTCTGATGACAATCTCTGATTCTCTCTGATGATAATCTCTGATAATCCCTGATTCTGTCTGATAATAATCTCTGATAATCCCTGATTTTCTCCAATGATAATCTCTGATTCTCTCTGATAATAATCTCTGATAATCCCTGATTCTCTCTGATGACAATCTCTGATTCTCTCTGATGATAATCTCTGATAATCCCTGATTCTCTCTGATAATAATCTCTGATTCTCTCTGATGATAATCCCTGATTCTCTCTGATAAAAATCCCTGATTCTCTCTGATAATAATCTCTGATTCTCTCTGATGATAATCTCTGATAATCCCTGATTCTCTCTGATGATAATCTCTGATTCTCTCTGATAATAATCTCTGATAATCTCTGATTCTCTCTGATAATAATCTCTGATAATCCCTGATTCTCTCTGATGATAATCTCTGATTCTCTCTGATAATAATCTCTGATTCTCTCTGATGATAATCTCTGATTCTCTCTGATAATAATCTCTGATTCTCTCTGATGATAATCCCTGATTCTCTCTGATGATAATCCCTGATTCTCTCTGATGATAATCTCTGATTCTCTCTGATAATAATCTCTGATAATCCCCGATTCTCTCTGATGACAATCCCTGATTCTCTCTGGTGATAATCTCTGATACTCTCTGCTAATGATCTCTGAAATTAATCTCTGATAATCCCTGATTCTCTCTGATGATAATCGCTGATAATCTCTGACGTTAATCCCTGATAATCCCTGATTCTCGCTGATGATAATCCCTGATTCTCTCTGACGTTAATCCCTGATAATCCCTGATTCTCGCTGATGATAATCCCTGATTCTCTCTGATAACAATCTCTGATTATAATCTCTGATAATCCCTGAATCTCTCTGATGATAATCTCTGATAATCCTTGATTCTCTCTGATGTTAATCCCTGATAATCCCGGATTCTCTCTGATGATAATCCCGAATACTCTCTGATGTTAATCCCTGATTCTCTCTGATGATAATCCCTGATAATCTCTGATTCTCTCTGATGATAATCTATGATTCTCTCTGATGAAAATCTCTGATAATACCTGATTCTCTCTGATGATAATCTCTGATTCTCTCTGATGATAATCCCTGATAATCTCTGATTCTCTCTGATGATAATCTATGATAATCTCTGATTCTCTCTGATGATCATGTCTGATAATCTCTGATTCTCTCTGATGATAATCTCTGATAATCTCTGATTCTCTCTGATGATAATCTCTGATTCTCTCTGATGATAATCCATGATAATCTCGGATTCTCTCTGATGATAATCTCTGATTCTCTCTGATGATAATCCCTGATTCTCTCTGATGATAATCCCTGATAATCTCTGATTCTCTCTGATGATAATCTATGATTCTCTCTGATGATAATCTCTGATAATACCTGATTCTCTCTGATGATAATCTCTGATTCTCTCTGTTGATAATCCCTGATAATCTCTGATTCTCTCTGATGATAATCTCTGATTCTCTCTGATGATAATCCCTGATTCTCTCTGATGATAATCCCTGATAATCTATGATTCTCTCTGATGATAATCGCTGATAATCCCTGATTCTCTCTAATGATAATCTCTGATTCTCTCTGATGATAATATCTGATAATCTCTGATTCTCTCTGATGATAATCTCTGATAATCCCTGATTCTCTCTGATGATAATCCCTGATAATCCATGATTCTCTCTGATGATAATCCCTGATTCTGACGATAATCTCTGATTCTAATCTCTGAGAATAATCTCTGATAATAATCCCTGATAATCCCTGATTCTCTCTGATGATAATCTTTGACTCTCTCTGATAATAATCTCTGATTCTCTCTGATGATAATCTCTGATAATCCCTGATTCTCTCTGATGATAATCTCTGATTCTCTCTGATGATAATCCCTGATTCTCTCTGATGATAATCTCTGATTCTCTCTGATGATAATCCCTGATTCTCTCTGATGATAATCTCTGATTCTCTCTGATGATAATCCCTGATTCTCTCTGATGATAATCTGTGATTCTGTCTGATAATAATCTCTGATAATCCCTGATTCTCTCTGATGATAATCTCTGATAATAATCTCTGATAATCCCTGATTCTCTCTGATGATAATCTCTGATTCTCTCTGATAATAATCTCTGATAATCCCTGATTCTCTCTGATGATAATCTCTGATTCTCTCTGATAATAATCTCTGATAATCCCTGATTCTCTCTGATGATAATCTCTGATTCTCTCTGATAATAATCTCTGATTCTCTCTGATGATAATCTCTGATTGTCTCTGATAATAATCTCTGATAATCCCTGATTCTCTCTGATGATAATCTCTGATTCTCTCTGATAATAATCTCTGATAATCCCTGATTCTCTCTGATGATAATCTCCGATTCTCTCTGATGATAATCTCTGATAATCTCTGATTCTCTCTGATGATAATCTCTGATAATCCCTGATTCTCTCTGATTATAATCTCTGATTCTCTCTGATAATAATCTCTGATAATCCCTGATTCTCTCTGATGATAATCTCTGATTTTCTCTGATAATAATCTCTGATAATCCCTGATTCACTCTGATGATAATCTCTGATAATCCCTGATTCTCCTGATGATAATCCCTGATTCTCTCCGATGATAATCTCTGATAATCCCTGATTCTCTCTGATTATAATCTCTGATTCTCTCTGATAATAATCTCTGATAATCCCTGATTCTCTCTGATGATAATCTCTGATTCTCTCTGATAATAATCTCTGATTCTCTCCGATGATAATCTCTGATTGTCTCTGATAATAATCTCTGATAATCCCTGATTCTCTCTGATGATAATCTCTGATTCTCTCTGATAATAATCTCTGATAATCCCTGATTCTCTCTGATGATAATCTCCGATTCTCTCTGATGATAATCTCTGATAATCTCTGATTCTCTCTGATGATAATCCCTGATAATCCCTGATTCTCCCTGATGATAATCTCTGATTTTCTCTGATGATAATCTCCGATTCTCTCTGATGATAATCTCTGATAATCCCTGATTCTCTCTGATGATAATCTCTGATTCTCTCTGATAATAATCTCTGATAATCCCTGATTCTCTCTGATGATAATCTCTGATAATCCCTGATTCTCTCTGATGATAATCCCTGATTCTCTCCGATGATAATCTCTGATAATCCCTGATTCTCTCTGATTATAATCTCTGATTCTCTCTGATAATAATCTCTGATAATCCCTGATTCTCTCTGATTATAATCTCTGATTCTCTCTGATAATAATCTCTGATAATCCCTGAATCTCTCTGATGATAATCTCTGATTCTCTCTGATGATAATCCCTGATAATCCCTGATTCTCTCTGATGATAATCTCTGATAATCCCTGATTCTCTCTGATGATAATCCCTGATAATCTCTGATTCTCTCTGATGATAATCCCTGATAATCCCTGATTCTCTCTAATGATAATCTCTGATTCTCTCTGATGATAATATCTGATAATCTCTGATTCTCTCTGATGATAATCTCTGATAATCCCTGATTCTCTCTGATGATAATCCCTGATAATCCATGATTCTCTCTGATGATAATCCCTGATTCTGACGATAATCTCTGATTCTAATCTCTGAGAATATTCTCTGATAATAATCCCTGATAATCCCTGATTCTCTCTGATGATAATCTTTGATTCTCTCTGATAATAATCTCTGATTCTCTCTGATGATAATCTCTGATAATCCCTGATTCTCTCTGATGATAATCTCTGATTCTCTCTGATGATAATCCCTGATTCTCTCTGATGATAATCTCTGATTCTCTCTGATGATAATCCCTGATTCTCTCTGATGATAATCTCTGATTCTCTCTGATGATAATCCCTGATTCTCTCTGATGATAATCTGTGATTCTCTCTGATAATAATCTCTGATAATCCCTGATTCTCTCTGATGATAATCTCTGATAATAATCTCTGATAATCCCTGATTCTCTCTGATGATAATCTCTGATTCTCTCTGATAATAATCTCTGATAATCCCTGATTCTCTCTGATGATAATCTCTGATTCTCTCTGATAATAATCTCTGATAATCCCTGATTCTCTCTGATGATAATCTCTGATTCTCTCTGATAATAATCTCTGATTCTCTCTGATGATAATCTCTGATTGTCTCTGAAAATAATCTCTGATAATCCCTGATTCTCTCTGATGATAATCTCTGATTCTCTCTGATAATAATCTCTGATAATCCCTGATTCTCTCTGATGATAATCTCTGATTCTCTCTGATAATAATCTCTGATAATCCCTGATTCTCTCTGATGATAATCTCTGATTCTCTCTGATAATAATCTCTGATAATCCCTGATTCTCTCTGATGATAATCTCTGATTCTCTCTGATAATAATCTCTGATTCTATCTGATGATAATCTCTGATTGTCTCTGATAATAATCTCTGATAATCCCTGATTCTCTCTGATGATAATCTCTGATTCTCCCTGATATTAATCTCTGATAATCCCTGATTCTCTCTGATGACAATCACTGATTCTCTCTGATGATAATCCCTGATTCACTCTGATGATAATCCCTGATTCTCTCTGATGATAATCTCTGATTCTCTCTGATGATAATCTCTGATTCTCTCTGGTGATAATCCCTGATTCTCTCTGATGATAATCCCTGATTCTCTCTGATGATAATGCCTGATTCTCTCTGATGATAATCCCTGATTCACTCTGATGATAATCTCTGATTCTCTCTGATGATAATCCGTGATTCACTCTGATGATAATCTCTGATTCTCTCTGATGATAATCCCTGATTCTCTCTGATGATAATCTCTGATTCTCTCTGATGATAATCCCTGATTCTCTCTGATGATAATCTGTGATTCTCTCTGATAATAATCTCTGATAATCCCTGATTCTCTCTGATGATAATCTCTGATAATAATCTCTGATAATCCCTGATTCTCTCTGATGATAATCTCTGATTCTCTCTGATAATAATCTCTGATAATCCCTGATTCTCTCTGATGATAATCTCTGATTCTCTCTGATAATAATCTCTGATAATCCCTGATTCTCTCTGATGATAATCTCTGATTCTCTCTGATAATAATCTCTGATTCTCTCTGATGATAATCTCTGATTGTCTCTGAAAATAATCTCTGATAATCCCTGATTCTCTCTGATGATAATCTCTGATTCTCTCTGATAATAATCTCTGATAATCCCTGATTCTCTCTGATGATAATCTCTGATTCTCTCTGATAATAATCTCTGATAATCCCTGATTCTCTCTGATGATAATCTCTGATTCTCTCTGATAATAATCTCTGATAATCCCTGATTCTCTCTGATGATAATCTCTGATTCTCTCTGATAATAATCTCTGATTCTATCTGATGATAATCTCTGATTGTCTCTGATAATAATCTCTGATAATCCCTGATTCTCTCTGATGATAATCTCTGATTCTCCCTGATATTAATCTCTGATAATCCCTGATTCTCTCTGATGACAATCACTGATTCTCTCTGATGATAATCCCTGATTCACTCTGATGATAATCCCTGATTCTCTCTGATGATAATCTCTGATTCTCTCTGATGATAATCTCTGATTCTCTCTGGTGATAATCCCTGATTCTCTCTGATGATAATCCGTGATTCTCTCTGATGATAATGCCTGATTCTCTCTGATGATAATCCCTGATTCACTCTGATGATAATCTCTGATTCTCTCTGATGATAATCCGTGATTCACTCTGATGATAATCTCTGATTCTCTCTGATGATAAACTCTGATTCTCTCTGATGATAATCTCTGATTCTCTCTGATGATAATCCCTGATTCTCACTGATGATAATCTCTGATTCTCTCTGATGATAATCACTGATTCTCTCTGATGATAATCCCTGATTCTCTCTGATGATAATCCCTGATTCTCTCTGATGTTAATCCCTGATATTCCCTGATTCTCTCTGATGATAATCCCTGATTCTCTCTGATGTTAATCCCTGATAATCCCTGATTCTCTCTGGTGATAATCCTTGATTCTCTCTGATGATAATCCCTGATTCTCTCTGATGATAATCCCTGATTCTCTCTGATAATAATCTCTGATAATCCCTGATTCTCTCTGATGATAATCCCTGATTCTCTCTGATAATAATCTCTGATAATCCCTGATTTTCTCCAATGATAATCTCTGATTCTCTCTGATAATAATCTCTGATGATAACCTCTGATTCTCTCTGATAATAATCTCTGATGATAATCCCTGATAATCCCTGATTCTCTCTGATGATAATCTCTGATTCTCTCTGATGATAATCCCTGATTCTCTCTGATGATAATCTCTGATTCTCTCTGATGATAACCCCTGATTCTCTCTGATGATAATCTCTGATTCTCTCTGATGATAATCCCTGATAATCTCTGATTCTCTCTGATTATAATCCCTGATAATCTCTGATTCTCTCTGATGATAATCCCTGATAATCTCTGATTCTCTCTTATGAAAATCTCTGATAATCTCTGATTCTCTCTGATGATAATCTCTGATAATCTCTGATTCTCTCTGATGATAATCCCTGATAATCCCTGATTCTCTCCGATGATAATCCCTGATAATCCCTGATTCTCTCCGATGATAATCCCTGATAATCCCTGATTCTCCCTGATGATAATCTCTGATTCTCTCTGATGATAATCTCCGATTCTCTCTGATGATAATCTCTGATAATCTCTGATTCTCTCTGATGATAATCCCTGATAATCCCTGATTCTCTCTGATGATAACCCCTGATTCTCTCTGATGATAACCCCTGATTCTCTCTGATGATAACTCCTGATTCTCTCTGATGATAACCCCTGATTCTCTCTGATGATAATCTCTGATAATCCCTGATTCTCTCCGATGATAATCTTTGATAATCCCTGATTCTCTCTGATGATAATCCCTGATAATCTCTGATTCTCTCTGATTATAATCCCTGATAATCTCTGATTCTCTCTGATGATAATCCCTGATTCTCTCTGATAATAATCTCTGATAATCTCTGATTCTCTCTGATGATAATCCCTGATAATCCCTGATTCTCTCCGATGATAATCCCTGATAATCCATCATTCTCTCTGATGATAATCCTTGATAATCCCTGATTCTCTCTGATAATAATCTCTGATGATAATCGCTGATAATCCCTGATTCTCTCTGATGATAATCTCTGATAATCTCTGATTCTGTCTGATGATCATCTCTGATAATCTCTGATTCTCTCTGATGATAATCACTGATTCTCTCTGATGATAATCCCTGATTCTCTCTGATGATAATCTCTGATAATCCCTGATTCTCTCTGATTATAATCTCTGATTCTCTCTGATAATAATCTCTGATAATCCCTGATTCTCTCTGATGGTAATCTCTGATTCTCTCTGATAATAATCTCTGATAATCCCTGATTCTCTCTGATGATAATCTCTGATAATCCCTGATTCTCTCTGACGATAATCCCTGATTCTCTCCGATGATAATCTCTGATAATCCCTGATTCTCTCTGATTATAATCTCTGATTCTCTCTGATAATAATCTCTGATAATCCCTGATTCTCTCTGATTATAATCTCTGATTCTCTCTGATAATAATCTCTGATAATCCCTGATTCTCTCTGATGATAATCTCTGATTCTCTCTGATGATAATCCCTGATAATCCCTGATTCTCTCTGATGATAATCTCTGATTCTCTCTGATGATAATCTCTGATAATCCCTGATTCTCTCTGATGATAATCTCTGATAATCTCTGATTCCCTCTGATGATAATCCCTGATAATCTCTGATTCTCTCTGATGATAATCCCTGATAATCCCTGATTCTCTCTGATGATAATCTCTGATTCTCTCTGATGATAATCTCTGATAATCTCTGATTCTCTCTGATGATAATCTCTGATAATCTCTGATTCTCTCTGATGATAATCCCTGATAATCCCTGATTCTCTCTGATGATAATCTCTGATTCTCTCTGATGATAATCTCTGATAATCTCTGATTCTCTCTGATGATAATCTCTGATAATCTCTGATTCTCTCTGATGATAATCTCTGATAATCTCTGATTCTCTCTGATGATAATCCCTGATTCTCTCTGATGATAATCTCTGATTCTAATCTCTGAGAATAATCTCTGATAATAATCCCTGATAATCCCTGATTCTCTCTGATGATAATCTTTGATTCTCTCTGATAATAATCTCTGATTCTCTCTGATGATAATCTCTGATAATCCCTGATTCTCTCTGATGATAATCTCTGATTCTCTCTGATGATAATCCCTGATTCTCTCTGATGATAATCTCTGATTCTCTCTGATGATAATCCCTGATTCTCTCTGATGATAATCTCTGATTCTCTCTGATGATAATCCCTGATTCTCTCTGATGATAATCTCTGATTCTCTCTGATAATAATCTCTGATAATCCCTGATTCTCTCTGATGATAATCTCTGATTCTCTCTGATAATAATCTCTGATAATCCCTGATTCTCTCTGATGATAATCTCTGATTCTCTCTGATAATAATCTCTGATAATCCCTGATTCTCTCTGATGATAATCTCTGATTCTCTCTGATAATAATCTCTGATAATCCCTGATTCTGTCTGATGATAATCTCTGATTCTCTCTGAGAATAATCTCTGATTCTCTCTGATGATAATCTCTGATTGTCTCTGATAATAATCTCTGATAATCCCTGATTCTCTCTGATGAAAATCTCTGATTCTCTCTGATATTAATCTCTGATAATCCCTGATTCTCTCTGATGACAATCACTGATTCTCTCTGATGATAATCCCTGATTCTCTCTGATGATAATCCCTGATTCTCTCTGATTATAATCTCTGATTCTCTCTGATGATAATCCCTGATTCACTCTGATGATAATCTCTGATTCTCTCTGATGATAATCTCTGATTCTCTCTGATGATAATCTCTGATTCTCTCTGATGATAATCCCTGATTCTCTCTGATGATAATCTCTGATTCTCTCTGATGATAATCACTGATTCTCTCTGATGATAATCCCTGATTCTCTCTGATGTTAATCCCTGATTCTCTCTGATCATAATCCCTGATTCTCTCTGATGTTAATCCCTGATATTCCCTGATTCTCTCTGATGATAATCCCTGATTCTCTCTGATGTTAATCCCTGATAATCCCTGATTCTCTCTGGTGATAATCCCTGATTCTCTCTGATGATAATCCCTGATTCTCTCTGATGATAATCCCTGATTCTCTCTGATAATAATCTCTGATAATCCCTGATTCTCTCTTATTATAATCCCTGATTCTCTCTGATAATAATCTCTGATAATCCCTGATTTTCTCCAATGATAATCTCTGATTCTCTCTGATAATAATCTCTGATAATAACCTCTGATTCTCTCTGATAATAATCTCTGATGATAATCCCTGATAATCCCTGATTCTCTCTGATGATAATCTCTGATTCTCTCTGATGATAATCCCTGATTCTCTCTGATGATAATCTCTGATTCCCTCTGATGATAACCCCTGATTCTCTCTGATGATAATCTCTGATTCTCTCTGAAGATAATCCCTGATAATCTCTGATTCTCTCTGATTATAATCCCTGATAATCTCTGATTCTCTCCGATGATAATCCCTGATAATCTCTGATTCTCTCTTATGATAATCTCTGATAATCTCTGATTCTCTCTGATGATAATCTCTGATAATATCTGATTCTCTCTGATGATAATCCCTGATAATCCCTGATTCTCTCCGATGATAATCCCTGATAATCCCTGATTCTCTCTGATGATAATCCCCGATAATCCCTGATTCTCTCTGATGATAATCCCTGATAATCCCTGATTCTCTCTGATGATAATCCCTGATAATCCCTGATTCTCTCTGATGATAATCTCTGATAATCTCTGATTCTCTCTGATGATAATCTCTGATTCTCTCTGATGATAATCCCTGATTCTCTCTGATGATAATCCCTGATAATCCCTGATTCTCTCCGATGATAATCTTTGATAATCCCTGATTCTCTCTGATGATAATCCCTGATAATCTCTGATTCTCTCTGATTATAATCCCTGATAATCTCTGATTCTCTCTGATAATAATCTCTGATAATCTCTGATTCTCTCTGATGATAATCCCTGATTCTCTCCGATGATAATCCCTGATAATCCCTGATTCTCTCTGATGATAATCCTTGATAATCCCTGATTCTCTCTGATAATAATCTCTGATGATAATCCCTGATAATCCCTGATTCTCTCTGATGATAATCTCTGATAATCTCTGATTCTGTCTGATGATCATCTCTGATAATCTCTGATTCTCTCTGATGATAATCCCTGATTCTCTCTGATGATAATCCCTGATTCTCTCTGATGATAATCTCTGATAATCCCTGATTCTCTCTGATTATAATCTCTGATTCTCTCTGATAATAATCTCTGATAATCCCTGATTCTCTCTGATGATAATCTCTGATTCTCTCTGATAATAATCTCTGATAATCCCTGATTCTCTCTGATGATAATCTCTGATAATCCCTGATTCTCTCTGACGATAATCCCTGATTCTCTCCGATTATAATCTCTGATAATCCCTGATTCTCTCTGATTATAATCTCTGATTCTCTCTGATAATAATCTCTGATAATCCCTGATTCTCTCTGATTATAATCTCTGATTCTCTCTGATAATAATCTCTGATAATCCCTGATTCTCTCTGATGATAATCTCTGATTCTCTCTGATGATAATCTCTGATAATCCCTGATTCTCTCTGATGATAATCTCTGATTCTCTCTGATGATCATCTCTGATAATCCCTGATTCTCTCTGATGATAATCCCTGATTCTCTCTGATGATAATCCCTGATTCTCTCTGATAATAATCTCTGATAATCCCTGATTCTCTCTGATGATAATCCCTGATTCTCTCTGATAATAATCTCTGATAATCCCTGATTTTCTCCAATGATAATCTCTGATTCTCTCTGATAATAATCTCTGATGATAACCTCTGATTCTCTCTGATAATAATCTCTGATGATAATCCCTGATAATCCCTGATTCTCTCTGATGATAATCTCTGATTCTCTCTGATGATAATCCCTGATTCTCTCTGATGATAATCTCTGATTCTCTCTGATGATAACCCCTGATTCTCTCTGATGATAATCTCTGATTCTCTCTGATGATAATCCCTGATAATCTCTGATTCTCTCTGATTATAATCCCTGATAATCTCTGATTCTCTCTGATGATAATCCCTGATAATCTCTGATTCTCTCTTATGAAAATCTCTGATAATCTCTGATTCTCTCTGATGATAATCTCTGATAATCTCTGATTCTCTCTGATGATAATCCCTGATAATCCCTGATTCTCTCCGATGATAATCCCTGATAATCCCTGATTCTCTCCGATGATAATCCCTGATAATCCCTGATTCTCCCTGATGATAATCTCTGATTCTCTCTGATGATAATCTCCGATTCTCTCTGATGATAATCTCTGATAATCTCTGATTCTCTCTGATGATAATCCCTGATAATCCCTGATTCTCTCTGATGATAACCCCTGATTCTCTCTGATGATAACCCCTGATTCTCTCTGATGATAACTCCTGATTCTCTCTGATGATAACCCCTGATTCTCTCTGATGATAATCTCTGATAATCCCTGATTCTCTCCGATGATAATCTTTGATAATCCCTGATTCTCTCTGATGATAATCCCTGATAATCTCTGATTCTCTCTGATTATAATCCCTGATAATCTCTGATTCTCTCTGATAATAATCTCTGATAATCTCTGATTCTCTCTGAAGATAATCCCTGATAATCCCTGATTCTCTCCGATGATAATCCCTGATAATCCATCATTCTCTCTGATGATAATCCTTGATAATCCCTGATTCTCTCTGATAATAATCTCTGATGATAATCGCTGATAATCCCTGATTCTCTCTGATGATAATCTCTGATAATCTCTGATTCTGTCTGATGATCATCTCTGATAATCTCTGATTCTCTCTGATGATAATCTCTGATTCTCTCTGATGATAATCCCTGATTCTCTCTGATGATAATCCCTGATTCTCTCTGATGATAATCTCTGATAATCCCTGATTCTCTCTGATTATAATCTCTGATTCTCTCTGATAATAATCTCTGATAATCCCTGATTCTCTCTGATGGTAATCTCTGATTCTCTCTGATAATAATCTCTGATAATCTCTGATTCTCTCTGATGATAATCCCTGATAATCCCTGATTCTCTCCGATGATAATCCCTGATAATCCCTCATTCTCTCTGATGATAATCCTTGATAATCCCTGATTCTCTCTGATAATAATCTCTGATGATAATCGCTGATAATCCCTGATTCTCTCTGATGATAATCTCTGATAATCTCTGATTATGTCTGATTAACATCTCTGATAATCTCTGATTCTCTCTGATGATAATCACTGATTCTCTCTGATGATAATCCCTGATTCTCTCTGATGATAATCTCTGATAATCCCTGATTCTCTCTGATTATAATCTCTGATTCTCTCTGATAATAATCTCTGATAATCCCTGATTCTCTCTGATGATAATCTCTGATTCTCTCTGATGATAATCCCTGATAATCCCTGATTCTCTCTGATGATAATCTCTGATTCTCTCTGATGATAATCTCTGATAATCCCTGATTCTCTCTGATGATAATCTCTGATTCTCTCTGATAATAATCTCTGATAATCCCTGATTCTCTCTGATGATAATCTCTGATAATCCCTGATTCTCTCTGATTATAATCTCTGATTCTCTCTGATAATAATCTCTGATAATCCCTGATTCTCTCTGATTATAATCTCTGATTCTCTCTGATAATAATCTCTGATAATCCCTGATTCTCTCTGATGATAATCTCTGATTCTCTCTGATGATAATCCCTGATAATCCCTGATTCTCTCTGATGATAATCTCTGATTCTCTCTGATGATAATCTCTGATAATCCCTGATTCTCTCTGATGATAATCTCTGATTCTCTCTGATGATAATCTCTGATAATCCCTGATTCTCTCTGATGATAATCTCTGATTCTCTCTGATGATCATCTCTGATAATCCCTGATTCTCTCTGATGATAATCCCTGATTCTCTCTGATGATAATCCCTGATTCTCTCTGATAATAATCTCTGATAATCCCTGATTCTCTCTGATGATAATCCCTGATTCTCTCTGATAATAATCTCTGATAATCCCTGATTTTCTCCAATGATAATCTCTGATTCTCTCTGATAATAATCTCTGATGATAACCTCTGATTCTCTCTGATAATAATCTCTGATGATAATCCCTGATAATCCCTGATTCTCTCTGATGATAATCTCTGATTCTCTCTGATGATAATCCCTGATTCTCTCTGATGATAATCTCTGATTCTCTCTGATGATAACCCCTGATACTCTCTGATGATAATCTCTGATTCTCTCTGATGATAATCCCTGATAATCTCTGATTCTCTCTGATTATAATCCCTGATAATCTCTGATTCTCTCTGATGATAATCCCTGATAATCTCTGATTCTCTCTTATGAAAATCTCTGATAATCTCTGATTCTCTCTGATGATAATCTCTGATAATCTCTGATTCTCTCTGATGATAATCCCTGATAATCCCTGATTCTCTCCGATGATAATCCCTGATAATCCCTGATTCTCTCCGATGATAATCCCTGATAATCCCTGATTCTCCCTGATGATAATCTCTGATTCTCTCTGATGATAATCTCCGATTCTCTCTGATGATAATCTCTGATAATCTCTGATTCTCTCTGATGATAATCCCTGATAATCCCTGATTCTCTCTGATGATAACCCCTGATTCTCTCTGATGATAACCCCTGATTCTCTCTGATGATAACTCCTGATTCTCTCTGATGATAACCCCTGATTCTCTCTGATGATAATCTCTGATAATCCCTGATTCTCTCCGATGATAATCTTTGATAATCCCTGATTCTCTCTGATGATTATCCCTGATAATCTCTGATTCTCTCTGATTATAATCCCTGATAATCTCTGATTCTCTCTGATAATAATCTCTGATAATCTCTGATTCTCTCTGATGATAATCCCTGATAATCCCTGATTCTCTCCGATGATAATCCCTGATAATCCATCATTCTCTCTGATGATAATCCTTGATAATCCCTGATTCTCTCTGATAATAATCTCTGATGATAATCGCTGATAATCCCTGATTCTCTCTGATGATAATCTCTGATAATCTCTGATTCTGTCTGATGATCATCTCTGATAATCTCTGATTCTCTCTGATGATAATCTCTGATTCTCTCTGATGATAATCCCTGATTCTCTCTGATGATAATCCCTGATTCTCTCTGATGATAATCTCTGATAATCCCTGATTCTCTCTGATTATAATCTCTGATTCTCTCTGATAATAATCTCTGATAATCCCTGATTCTCTCTGATGGTAATCTCTGATTCTCTCTGATAATAATCTCTGATAATCTCTGATTCTCTCTGATGATAATCCCTGATAATCCCTGATTCTCTCCGATGATAATCCCTGATAATCCCTCATTCTCTCTGATGATAATCCTTGAAAATCCCTGATTCTCTCTGATAATAATCTCTGATGATAATCACTGATAATCCCTGATTCTCTCTGATGATAATCTCTGATAATCTCTGATTCTGTCTGATGATCATCTCTGATAATCTCTGATTCTCTCTGATGATAATCACTGATTCTCTCTGATGATAATCCCTGATTCTCTCTGATGATAATCTCTGATAATCCCTGATTCTCTCTGATTATAATCTCTGATTCTCTCTGATAATAATCTCTGATAATCCCTGATTCTCTCTGATGATAATCTCTGATTCTCTCTGATGATAATCCCTGATAATCCCTGATTCTCTCTGATGATAATCTCTGATTCTCTCTGATGATAATCTCTGATAATCCCTGATTCTCTCTGATGATAATCTCTGATTCTCTCTGATGATAATCTCAGATAATCCCTGATTCTCTCTGATGATAATCTCTGATTCTCTCTGATGATCATCTCTGATAATCCCTGATTCTCTCTGATGATAATCCCTCATTCTCTCTGATGATAATCCCTGATTCTCTCTGATAATAATCGCTGATAATCCCTGATTCTCTCTGATGATAATCCCTGATTCTCTCTGATAATAATCTCTGATAATCCCTGATTTTCTCCAATGATAATCTCTGATTCTCTCTGATAATAATCTCTGATGATAACCTCTGATTCTCTCTGATAATAATCTCTGATGATAATCCCTGATAATCCCTGATTCTCTCTGATGATAATCTCTGATTCTCTCTGATGATAATCCCTGATTCTCTCTGATGATAATCTCTGATTCTCTCTGATGATAACCCCTGATTCTCTCTGATGATAATCTCTGATTCTCTCTGATGATAATCCCTGATAATCTCTGATTCTCTCTGATTATAATCCCTGATAATCTCTGATTCTCTCTGATGATAATCCCTGATAATCTCTGATTCTCTCTTATGAAAATCTCTGATAATCTCTGATTCTCTCTGATGATAATCTCTGATAATCTCTGATTCTCTCTGATGATAATCCCTGATAATCCCTGATTCTCTCCGATGATAATCTCTGATAATCTCTGATTCTCTCTGATGATAATCCCTGATAATCCCTGATTCTCTCTGATGATAACCCCTGATTCTCTCTGATGATAACCCCTGATTCTCTCTGATGATAACTCCTGATTCTCTCTGACGATAACCCCTGATTCTCTCTGATGATAATCTCTGATAATCCCTGATTCTCTCCGATGATAATCTTTGATAATCCCTGATTCTCTCTGATGATAATCCCTGATAATCTCTGATTCTCTCTGATTATAATCCCTGATAATCTCTGATTCTCTCTGATAATAATCTCTGATAATCTCTGATTCTCTCTGATGATAATCCCTGATAATCCCTGATTCTCTCCGATGATAATCCCTGATAATCCATCATTCTCTCTGATGATAATCCTTGATAATCCCTGATTCTCTCTGATAATAATCTCTGATGATAATCGCTGATAATCCCTGATTCTCTCTGATGATAATCTCTGATAATCTCTGATTCTGTCTGATGATCATCTCTGATAATCTCTGATTCTCTCTGATGATAATCTCTGATTCTCTCTGATGATAATCCCTGATTCTCTCTGATGATAATCTCTGATAATCCCTGATTCTCTCTGATTATAATCTCTGATTCTCTCTGATAATAATCTCTGATAATCCCTGATTCTCTCTGATGGTAATCTCTGATTCTCTCTGATAATAATCTCTGATAATCTCTGATTCTCTCTGATGATAATCCCTGATAATCCCTGATTCTCTCCGATGATAATCCCTGATAATCCCTCATTCTCTCTGATGATAATCCTTGATAATCCCTGATTCTCTCTGATAATAATCTCTGAAGATAATCGCTGATAATCCCTGATTCTCTCTGATGATAATCTCTGATAATCTCTGATTCTGTCTGATGATCATCTCTGATAATCTCTGATTCTCTCTGATGATAATCACTGATTCTCTCTGATGATAATCCCTGATTCTCTCTGATGATAATCTCTGATAATCCCTGATTCTCTCTGATTATAATCTCTGATTCTCTCTGATAATAATCTCTGATAATCCCTGATTCTCTCTGATGATAATCTCTGATTCTCTCTGATGATAATCCCTGATAATCCCTGATTCTCTCTGATGATAATCTCTGATTCTCTCTGATGATAATCTCTGATAATCCCTGATTCTCTCTGATGATAATCTCTGATTCTCTCTGATAATAATCTCTGATAATCCCTGATTCTCTCTGATGATAATCTCTGATAATCCCTGATTCTCTCTGACGATAATCCCTGATTCTCTCCGATTATAATCTCTGATAATCCCTGATTCTCTCTGATGATAATCTCTGATTCTCTCTGATGATAATCCCTGATAATCCCTGATTCTCTCTGATGATAATCTCTGATTCTCTCTGATAATAATCTCTGATAATCCCTGATTCTCTCTGATTATAATCTCTGATTCTCTCTGATAATAATCTCTGATAATCCCTGATTCTCTCTGATGATAATCTCTGATTCTCTCTGATTATAATCCCTGATAATCCCTGATTCTCTCTGATGATAATCTCTGATAATCCCTGATTCTCTCTGACGATAATCCCTGATTCTCTCCGATGATAATCTCTGATAATCCCTGATTCTCTCTGATGATAATCTCTGATAATCCCTGATTCTCTCTGACGATAATCCCTGATTCTCTCCGATGATAATCTCTGATAATCCCTGATTCTCTCTGATTATAATCTCTGATTCTCTCTGATAATAATCTCTGATAATCCCTGATTCTCTCTGATTATAATCTCTGATTCTCTCTGATAATAATCTCTGATAATCCCTGATTCTCTCTGATGATAATCTCTGATTCTCTCTGATGATAATCCCTGATAATCCCTGATTCTCTCTGATGATAATCTCTGATTCTCTCTGATGATAATCTCTGATAATCCCTGATTCTCTCTGATGATAATCTCTGATAATCTCTGATTCCCTCTGATGATAATCCCTGATAATCTCTGATTCTCTCTGATGATAATCCCTGATAATCCCTGATTCTCTCTGATGATAATCTCTGATTCTCTCTGATGATAATCTCTGATAATCTCTGATTCTCTCTGATGATAATCTCTGATAATCTCTGATTCTCTCTGATGATAATCCCTGATAATCCCTGATTCTCTCTGATGATAATCTCTGATTCTCTCTGATGATAATCTCTGATAATCTCTGATTCTCTCTGATGATAATCTCTGATAATCTCTGATTCTCTCTGATGATAATCTCTGATAATCTCTGATTCTCTCTGATGATAATCCCTGATTCTCTCTGATGATAATCTCTGATTCTAATCTCTGAGAATAATCTCTGATAATAATCCCTGATAATCCCTGATTCTCTCTGATGATAATCTTTGATTCTCTCTGATAATAATCTCTGATTCTCTCTGATGATAATCTCTGATAATCCCTGATTCTCTCTGATGATAATCTCTGATTCTCTCTGATGATAACCCCTGATTCTCTCTGATGATAATCTCTGATTCTCTCTGATGATAATCCCTGATTCTCTCTGATGATAATCTCTGATTCTCTCTGATGATAATCCCTGATTCTCTCTGATGATAATCTCTGATTCTCTCTGATAATAATCTCTGATAATCCCTGATTCTCTCTGATGATAATCTCTGATTCTCTCTGATATTAATCTCTGATAATCCCTGATTCTCTCTGATGACAATCACTGATTCTCTCTGATGATAATCCCTGATTCTCCCTGATGATAATCCCTGATTCTCTCTGATGATAATCTCTGATTCTCTCTGATGATAATCCCTGATTCACTCTGATGATAATCTCTGATTCTCTCTGATGATAATCTCTGATTCTCTCTGATGATAATCTCTGATTCTCTCTGATGATAATCCCTGATTCTCTCTGATGATAATCTCTGATTCTCTCTGATGATAATCACTGATTCTCTCTGATGATAATCCCTGATTCTCTCTGATGTTAATCCCTGATTCTCTCTGATCATAATCCCTGATTCTCTCTGATGTTAATCCCTGATATTCACTGATTCTCTCTGATGATAATCCCTGATTCTCTCTGATGTTAATCCCTGATAATCCCTGATTCTCTCTGGTGATAATCCCTGATTCTCTCTGATGATAATCCCTGATTCTCTCTGATGATAATCCCTGATTCTCTCTGATAATAATCTCTGATAATCCCTGATTCTCTCTGATGATAATCCCTGATTCTCTCTGATAATAATCTCTGATAATCCCTGATTTTCTCCAATGATAATCTCTGATTCTCTCTGATAATAATCTCTGATAATAACCTCTGATTCTCTCTGATAATAATCTCTGATGATAATCCCTGATAATCCCTGATTCTCTCTGATGATAATCTCTGATTCTCTCTGATGATAATCCCTGATTCTCTCTGATGATAATCTCTGATTCCCTCTGATGATAACCCCTGATTCTCTCTGATGATAATCTCTGATTCTCTCTGATGATAATCCCTGATAATCTCTGATTCTCTCTGATTATAATCCCTGATAATCTCTGATTCTCTCCGATGATAATCCCTGATAATCTCTGATTCTCTCTTATGATAATCTCTGATAATCTCTGATTCTCTCTGATGATAATCTCTGATAATCTCTGATTCTCTCTGATGATAATCCATGATAATCCCTGATTCTCTCCGATGATAATCCCTGATAATCCCTGATTCTCTCTGATGATAATCCCCGATAATCCCGGATTCTCTCTGATGATAATCCCTGATAATCCCTGATTCTCTCTGATGATAATCCCTGATAATCCCTGATTCTCTCTGATGATAATCTCTGATAATCTCTGATTCTCTCTGATGATAATCTCTGATTCTCTCTGATGATAATCCCTGATTCTCTCTGATGATAATCCCTGATAATCCCTGATTCTCTCCGATGATAATCTTTGATAATCCCTGATTCTCTCTGATGATAATCCCTGATAATCTCTGATTCTCTCTGATTATAATCCCTGATAATCTCTGATTCTCTCTGATAATAATCTCTGATAATCTCTGATTCTCTCTGATGATAATCCCTGATTCTCTCCGATGATAATCCCTGATAATCCCTGATTCTCTCTGCTGATAATCCTTGATAATCCCTGATTCTCTCTGATAATAATCTCTGATGATAATCCCTGATAATCCCTGATTCTCTCTGATGATAATCTCTGATAATCTCTGATTCTGTCTGATGATCATCTCTGATAATCTCTGATTCTCTCTGATGATAATCTCTGATTCTCTCTGATGATAATCCCTGATTCTCTCTGATGATAATCCCTGATTCTCTCTGATGATAATCTCTGATAATCCCTGATTCTCTCGGATTATAATCTCTGATTCTCTCTGATAATAATCTCTGATAATCCCTGATTCTCTCTGATGATAATCTCTGATTCTCTCTGATAATAATCTCTGATAATCCCTGATTCTCTCTGATGATAATCTCTGATAATCCCTGATTCTCTCTGACGATAATCCCTGATTCTCTCCGATGATAATCTCTGATAATCCCTGATTCTCTCTGATTATAATCTCTGATTCTCTCTGATAATAATCTCTGATAATCCCTGATTCTCTCTGATTATAATCTCTGATTCTCTCTGATAATAATCTCTGATAATCCCTGATTCTCTCTGATGATAATCTCTGATTCTCTCTGATGATAATCCCTGATAATCCCTGATTCTCTCTGATGATAATCTCTGATTCTCTCTGATGATAATCTCTGATAATCCCTGATTCTCTCTGATGATAATCTCTGATTCTCTCTGATGATCATCTCTGATAATCCCTGATTCTCTCTGATGATAATCCCTGATTCTCTCTGATAATAATCTCTGATAATCCCTGATTCTCTCTGATGATAATCTCTGATTCTCTCTGATAATAATCTCTGATAATCCCTGATTCTCTCTGATGATCATCTCTGATAATCCCTGATTCTCTCTGATGATCATCTCTGATAATCCCTGATTCTCTCTGATAATAATCTCTGATAATCACTGATTCTCTCCGATGATAATCTCTGATAATCCCTGATTCTCTCTGATGATAATCTCTGATTCTCTCTGATAATAATCTCTGATAATCCCTGATTCTCTCTGATGATAGTCTCTGATTCTCTCTGATAATAATCTCTGATAATCCCTGATTCTCTCTGATGATAATCTCTGATAATCTCTGATTCTCTCTGATGATAATCTCTGATAATCCCTGATTCTCTCTGATGATAATCCCTGATTCTCTCTGATGATAATCCCTGATTCTCTCTGATGATAATCCCTGATTCTCTCTGATGATAATCCCTGATTCTCTCTGATGATAATCCCTGATTCTCTCTGATGATCATCTCTGATAATCCCTGATTCTCTCTGATGATAATCCCTGATTCTCTCTGATGATAATCCCTGATAATCCCTGATTCTCTCTGATGATAATCTCTGATAATCTCTGATTCTCTCTGATGATAATCTCTGATTCTCTCTGATGATAATCCCTGATTCTCTCTGGTGATAATCCCTGATTCTCTCTGATGATAATCCCTGATTCTCTCTGATGATAATCCCTGATTCTCTCTGATAATAATCTCTGATAATCCCTGATTCTCACTGATGATAATCCCTGATTCTCTCTGATAATAATCTCTGATAATCCCTGATTTTCTCCAATGATAATCTCTGATTCTCTCTGATAATAATCTCTGATACTAACCTCTGATTCTCTCTGATAATAATCTCTGATGATAATCCCTGATAATCCCTGATTCTCTCTGATGATAATCTCTGATTCTCTCTGATGATAATCCCTGATTCTCTCTGATGATAATCTCTGATTCTCTCTGATGATAACCCCTGATTCTCTCTGATGATAATCTCTGATTCTCTCTGATGATAATCCCTGATTCTCTCCGAT